>NC_138769.1:500865268-500977768 GCF_965119305.1 Pelophylax lessonae | reverse complement strand
TTGCAATTTAGCCATGTTCAAGTATTCTTCACAGAATTTTTATGCAAGGTCAAATTTAAAAACCTCATTACATACATTTTTGCCCTCATGGGACATGAACATTTACTGCTGACAGCAAAACTCAATTCTTATTAGCACTGTTACTACTATGGCTCAGATTTGATGCAAATACATTTATTTATTACCTAATCACAACTGTTCCCTGCTGAGCTCTTTTGCAACACTAAGGGGTCTATTTAAAAAAAAAAAAAAAAAAAAAACATCACAAATAATCTCTATCCCTTTAATGTGTGTAATGTTTACTTCTTATAGTCATCAACTCAATTTAGTCCCGGTTCACATTAGTGCGATGTGGGAACACTGCGAATCTTCTGCGTGTTCCCGCATCGCATCCGCAGCACAGGCAGTTCACACTGTCATATGCAATACACTGGGGGTGTCAATTCAAAGTTAATGACACCCCCAGATCAGATCGCATATCGCAGTGCGATCTGACAGTTCGCACAGGAATCGGATGGCACTGGTGACTGGTGGACATGCGATCCAATTCTGCTGTGGACCAAAAAAAGGGTCCTGTGTGTGTTCACTGCAATTGCGATGCAAATTCAGCCATACAAACTGTATGGTGGCTGAATTCGCACCACACACACATTGCATGTGATTTTAGGAGCAGTGTGCTCCGAATCATATGCGATGTCTGTGAATGCATATGTGTGAACCAGCACTTAAAGGCTATAATGCAATACTCTCCTGAAATACCCATATCAGAAAAATGCCTCATTGTGGCCACTAGATAGAGCTGAAAACCATGGAAAGTTAACATATTTCACAAGTTATAAAAATGGAGCAAGCAAATCAAAACCGTTAAAACAGATCCAACTACTTACTCACCCAGCGCAAATTGGTAATAAAATTGTTATAAATATATAAAAATAGACCTGCAGAGGTCACAGCTGCTGCTATAAAAACAGAATATTATAAACAAGGTGCAATAGACTCACTCAACAGTATAAATAAATCTAAAACACTAACAGCGCTAAAATATGCACATCCACTATATGCATATAAATATATAAAAGATATAGAAGACCGCATGCATGCATATGAAAAGTCCACAGCTGAGAATTAATAACAGTCCAGCCTGAATGTCATACTTTTAAGAGGAAGGATGTGAAAGAACCCTATAAGCACCCCTTAAACCTCCACCATCAAGACGTGCTCCCCGTCAGAATGGACACTCACCAGACTGCTGCAAATGTCAAGCCTGTATATCTCAGACAGATCTCAGTTCATTGGACCCCAAATCGGCTGCAATGCGGTTCCGAATCGTAATCAAACCTCCATAAGTACTCCAATCACCACATCCGTGTCATGGAACGATCCGCCTGGGCCCGGGGCACACACACATTCTCCCGTCACAACAAGCTGCCAACATCCAGGACAGAGCAGCACAGGAGAGACAGAGGGACAGTCCGACATGGGAGACACACAAGAGATAGCAGCAGAGAGACGCACAGACACTCACTACCTGCGCCCCCCCGGAGCCCGGCCACCATCGTACTGCCCGGTACTGCCGCTGCCGCTCTCCCTTCCGCTCAGCGGCGCAAAGCTCCGTGACATCACAGCCAGCGATATTTCACAAGTTACAAGAAATATTCATGGTGACTGTGTGAATGTTTGAGAGATATATACAGCATTTTTATTTTTATAAGAAAGCTCTCAAGTGATTTTGCCAGCTTTATTTTTTCCATTGCTTAATACAGATAAGTCCCAGGTGACATAGGAGTCACAATAAAAAATCGAGATGTATATCAAAAATTAAATAAAAATCTTAATTAAAAAAAAAAAAAAAATTAGATGTAGGATCTACCTTTGCAAGAAGTTGGCAATATATGCTCTTTGAAATAATTGAGAATTAATTAAAAGAGCGAGCCATTTGCATCTTCACCTACCAAAGCAGTTCATCTCTGAATTGCCTCTATAAGGTTAACTTCTCATGCTCCTCAGGATTCTGCCAACCCAGTGACAACATTGCCCTACAACGTTGCCCCAATGATGACGTCTCTTACGACGAAATGTACGTCGGGTGGAAGAAGAAGCAGTGATATCAGCAGGCCCACAGGGGCTTTGGATGCTATTTTGTACTAAATGCCTGTTTTTAACCAGTCTAGAAAATAGTATACTCATGCTTCCATTGTTCACATAAATAATTATAAACAATGTACACATTAGCACAGCGCTTTATGAAGAACAATAGTCCTCCTCTGTTCAGCAAGTCTTTTATCCATTCAGCAACATGCCTAAAAAATGTTTCCCAGAGGGTGTGAAAGGGGAGACAGAGTATGTCCACAAAATTCAAAATACCTTCCCATCACCACGCCACGTGCGACCTCTCTTCTAGGTAATAAGCACTCACCGGAAATCTATTAAAATAGGCTTTGATATTAAAAGGTCAGGTTATCCCTTCAGGGTTAATCCGTCTCTCCTCCTCCAACACCAGCACAACCTGGACTTGAGAACTACATTGAATCCTACCTTCACACACACTGGTTAGCATCAGACAATCCTCCCCTCTCCAAACAAATGATATATGTAGTAGTGATCGACTGATATTGTTTTTTTGTTGCCGATATCGATATTTTGGTCAATGCATATCGGTATTGGCCGATATGGGCCGATATTTTCATAGATTTAAAAAAAAAAATGTTTTTCTTTGACAGGTACTCTTGTGGAGGGATCTGGGGGTCTAAAATACCCCAAAACCCCTCCTCTGCAATGAAATGCGGCTTTGAATGGGTCTTCGGCGGCCGTTCAGGCTGGTTGCCGGGGTCTCCCGGTAGGACGGGAGGGGGGGGACGTCCCCTCCTGCTCCTTGTAATGACAGCTGAGCGGCTGCATCGGTTGTCATTACAAGACAGCCGACCGTCAGCTATGAACGCTGGTACCGGAGTGATGCCTCTAGCTGCAGGCATCACTCCGGTACAAGCACTTTCCCGAAATATCAGCAATATTGGTCACCTTGGTGGCAGATTCCGATATATCAGGGAAAGTGCAGATCGGCCCTCGATATATTGGCTTTGCCGATAATCGGTCGATCCCTAATATTTTGGGTATCATATAAGGGATAAAGGACTCATAGCATAATACCGTTTATTGAAACATTTAAAATCCACATTCCATACCCTCCAATCTATATGCTTACATTTAAAAAGATGGTAATAAGCATGAAAACAAATGCACAGGATTGTGTGTGCCGATCTCACCACTAGGGCCTATAGCTGTCACTCAGGTCAGACGCTCTGCTCACAGCTCGCGGGGATCCCAGGAGGCACACCCCGATCTGACGTGTAGATAGCCGCATGATCACGCCCTTACTAGTTTCGCCTTTTGACTTCAACTGGGGGCGTGGTCACATGACACGGCCACTACTATTTATTATGCAGTATACCAGGCTTCTACTACCTCAGCATCAGCTTACTAAATGGGGCTGCAAGCCCAGAGTTACCAGCTTAATCACATAATATTGCACTTAATGGGTTATGAACTTACACACACCATCCATCTGATAAGTGATATGTGAGTATGTAAACACAATATAGCTGGATCAAATAAACTTTCAGATATATCCTTCAAACGGAGGATCAAATGCCTTGCTCAGACTAATAAATCTGAGCATAAGTTACAATTTGGACACATTATATTACACATATATGTCTACCTGAATTTTTGTCTCATTGTGGATGTATATCAAACAATTCCACACACTAACAGTAACAGAATCAAATATATAAAAGTTACAGCTTAAAATGGACAATTTAAAAAAAAAAATCTCACCTAAAAGAATATACATTCAGATAATCATTTACCATAAAATTAATATAGATTTTTATACCAAAATCATATAACATTTAATAATAAAAACTCTTAAAATGTTATACCTACAAATACGGTTAATAGTCACTAATGAAACAATTCAGGCCAAATTCCACATTTAAACTCCCTGGAGGTAATGTATTGGTCAAAAAAATCCATTTAGTCTCACATTTAGAAAGAGCCCTCACTCTATTGGCGTGAAAGTAGATGCCCTTGTAATAGATTACTATTATGAATGGACATTGCGCAATGAGGTTTTCTTTCCTCTTTTTATACACCATGCCCCATTAGACCTTTGGGATTAATATTTGGTGAAGTGATATTTGTCAAGGTGACCTGGGGAGCATGTTCAAGTGATTACAGGCCTTCTTGCTGGGAGATACTTTCCATACGTATAGTGAGAGGTGTGCTCTCTTAAGCGAGGTCAGACCCTGATATGGTCTTTCTTTCTAGTAAGAGGCCAATTTATTTATCTTGGAGTGGAGCACGATTGGGTGATCACCTGCAGCACTAGAAAAATAGGATGTGCACATTCTAAACATCATTTTTCAATAAATAAATGCATTTGGGACTTTTATACATTTTTAATAATTTTCTGGATTTTAAACTTGATTTTCTTTGCATGATAGTATAGATTTTATGATTGTGAGTTACACCAACTGGATGAATTTAACTTTTTAGATTGGCTTGGGGCACCATATGCACTTTATTAATAACTGTTTAATAGAGTTGAGCAAACCCCGGCCGAACTTGAAGAAAAAGTCCTGGTTTGTGAACCCGGACCCCATTGAAGTCAATGGAGACCCGAACTTTTGAGCACTAAAATGGCTCTAAAACAAACATGGAAAGGGCTGCAAATGGCAGCAAACTCATCTTAAGAGCATGGCAAGTGCTCTGCAAACAAATGTGGATAGGGAAATAACTTAAAATAACAGAAAAATAAAAAATAATCATCTTGAATGATGTAGGAGGAGGACGATGCCCAATATGGAGTAGGAGGTTGAGGTGGCGGTGGATATGGCAGTGTAGGTGAAAGCGGCGGCGGCGGTCGAGAAGGAGGACGAGGCCCATATGGAGTAGGAGGTTGAGGTGGCAGTGGATGTGGCGGTGTAGGTGGAAGTGGCGATGGAGGAGGACGAGGTAGCAAACACTGGTTTTTGTTTTTAATTTTATTTCTTTTTAAATTAGGGTACACCCCAAAAAAGTTAGAAAAATCAAATACAGCAATTGCTGGGTAAGGCCGGTATACATGTCTATTCTGCACAAGGTACGGACAAGTCCTGTGGGATCCATGTCTGGTTAATTTTAATGAACATGAGCTTGTCCACATTGGCTCTGGACAGGCGGCTGCGCTTGTCTGTGATAACGCCCCCAGCCATGCTAAATACCCATTCAGATAATACACTGGCTGCAGGGCAGGCCAGCACCTCCAAGGCTTAAAGAGCAAGTTCAGGCCATGTGACCCAGAAGTTGAATGGGGGCAGACCCGTCATTCAGTACTTCTAGGCGTGTGCACACATGCTGCTCCACCATGTTAGTGCTGGGTCATGGTGCTGCTGGTGGAGCTCCTGTTGCAAGGAGAGGACATGGTCGATCTGTGCCAGCTACACGCACAAGTGAAACACCTTTCTCAGCTGTGAGTAGGCAACAGAACCTTACAGCAGTATTTGTCCGGGGCCTTAAGCGCCTATACAAATGTTGAGGCCAGAACAAGTACAGGCGATAGTAGATTTGGTTGCTGACAGTGCCTCCAGTTCCTTCACATTGTCTCCCACCCAGTCTTCTGCTGAAAGGTCAGAGTTGGCACCTGCAGCTGATGTCCATCAATATTTCACCTCACCCCCTTGCAAATCAGCCAAGCAGTCTGAGCCCCAAGTCATGCAGAAGTCTCTTCTTCTTTTTGATGACTCTGTTAGCATGGTTTCCCAGGGCCATCCACCTAGCCCTGCCCCAGAAGTGGAAGAGATTGAGTGCACCGATGCCCAACCACTTATGTCTCAAGATGAGTACATGGGAGGACCATCGCAGCACGTCTCGGATGATGACAAAACACAGGTGCCAACTGCTGCGGAATTCCGAATTGTGGAGACCGACAAGGGTTGCAGGGATGAAGACTGGGTGGAAGATGATGTGGAGGACGATGAGGTCCTCGACACCACATGGAATGAATGTCATGCAGGTGACCTGAGTAGTTTGGAGGAAGAGGCGGTGGTCGCACAGAGCCACCAGCACAGCAGAAGAGGGAGCAGGGAGCAGGGTGCAAAAGCAGAGCAGCCATGCCCTAGACACTATGCCTGCTACTGCCCAACGCAGCAAGGGACCGAGCACACCAAAGCCAGCTCAAAGGAGTTCCCTAGCGTGGCAGTTCTTCAGACAATGTGATGATGACAGGACACTAGTGGTTTGCACGCTTTGCAATCAGGGCCTAAAGCAACCTTCACAACCTGCAAGACCAGGCATCTAAGTGCAAAGCATGAGCTGCAGTGGAGTGGACACCTCAAAAACCAAGAAAGGTCTCTGGCTCCTCCTGCTTCCTCTTCTGCTGCAGTCTCGGCCTCTTCATCCACCTCTGTAGTGAGACCATCACCTGCCACCCCGTAAACAGAGGATCTGCCAGCAACACCACCACCTGGGTCACCAACAACCATCTCCACAATGTCCCGTGGAAGCGTTCAGCGTTCTATCTCCCAAACACTGGAGCAGAAGAGGAAGTACCCCCCTACCCACCCACGATCCCTGGCCCTGAATGCCAGCATTTCAAAATTCCTGGCCTTTGAAATGCTTGCATTCCGTCTGGTGGAGACGCAGAGTTTTAAAAGCCTGATGGCGGTGGCTGTCCCACGGTACGTCGTGCCAAGCTGCCACTACTTTTCCAGGCAAGCCATCCTTTCCCTGCACAAGCAAGTGGGTGACAAAATCAGGTGTGCACTGTGCAACTCCATCTGTGGCAAGATCCACCTAACTACGGATACGTGGACCAGTAAGCACAGTCAGAGACGTTATATCTCCCTAACAGCACACTGGGAAAATGCAGTGACGGCTGGGCCTGAGGCGGATAGCAGTTTGGCGCATGTCCTTCAACCACCGAGGATTGCAATGCTCTTCAGTTTGCCTCCTGTTCCTAACTCCTCCTATTCCACTCCCTCATCCTCTACCACCTCCTCATCCGGTCAGCG
Source organism: Pelophylax lessonae (assembly GCF_965119305.1). Taxonomy (NCBI): domain Eukaryota; kingdom Metazoa; phylum Chordata; class Amphibia; order Anura; family Ranidae; genus Pelophylax; species Pelophylax lessonae. Next base: position 500,970,719 of record NC_138769.1, on the reverse strand, counting down.
TAACACCTTCACCACCAACTTCAGCACAGCCAGGGGTAAACTACAGCAGGCTGTTTTGAAACTTGCCTGTTTGGGGGAAAAACCACACACCGCGCCAGAGTTGTGGAGGGGCATTCAACAGCAGATCGATGAGTGGTTGGTGCCAGTGAGCCTCAAGCTCGGCCTGGTGGTGTGCGATAATGGGTGAAATCTCGTGGCAGCTATGGGCCTAGCCGGTTTGACACACATCCCTTGCCTGGCGCATGTGCTGAATTTGGTGGTGCAGAGGTTCCTTAGAAATTACCCCAATATGTCAGAGCTGCTGAAGAAAGTGCGGGCCGTCTGTGCGCACTTTCGGCGTTCTCACCCTGCTGCTGCTCGCCTGTCAGCGCTGCAGCGTAACTTCGGCCTTCCAGCTCACCGCCTCACATGTGACATGCCCACAAGGTGGAATTCCACCTTGCACATGCTGGCCAGACCATAGTGGAGTTTCAGCTGCAGCACGCACGCGTGAGTCGCTCTGTGGAACAGCACCACTTCACCACCAGTAACTGGGCCTCCATGTGAGACCTGTGTGCCTTGTTGCTCTGTAACATATGCAGACTAGGCCGCAATTTAATATTTTTTCCCTAAATGGGTGTTTATTGAATAGCAGAATGGAACAACAGTATCCAAAGGGTGTATCTCACAGTAACATATGCAGACTAGGCCGCAATTTAATATTTTTTCCCTAAATGGGTGTTTATTGAATAGCGGAATAGAACAACAGTACACAATGGGCTTATCTCACGCATAAAGATACAGACTAGGCCGCAATTTGGTTTTATCCCCTAAATGGGTTTTTATTGAAAAGCGGAATACAACAGTATGCAATGGGTGTATCTCACTGTAACATATGCAGACAGAGCCACAATTAACTTTTTATCCCCTAAATGGGTTTTTATTGCAAAGCGGAATAGAACAGTATGCAATGGGTGTATCTCATTGTACCATATGCAGACATGGCCGCAATTTGCTTTTTATCCCCTAAATGGGTTTTTATTGCAAAGCGGAATACAACAGTATGCAATGAGTGTATCTCACTGTACCATATTCAGACAGGGCTGCAATTTACTTTTTATCCCCTAAATGGGTTTTTATTGCAAAGCGGAATACAACAGTATGCAATGGGTGTATCTCACTGTACCATATGCAGCCAGGGCCACAATTTGCTTTTTATCCCCTAAATGGGTTTTTATTGCAAAGCAGAATACAACAACAGTATGCAATGGGTGTATCGCACTGTAATGTATGAATGAAAATCTGAAAAATGAATGTCCCCTTAATTGGTGCTTGTTGAATAGCAGATTTGAAATGCAGTGTCTAAACGCTGAAAGTCACAGTAAAATATGAAGGAAAAAGTTTATTTCTTTTTAAATGCAGATTAAGCAGACATATATGCACTGAGCTTGCATGAAATGGCCGCTAGCCCGCTACACACCGCACGCCTAACAGGTTGGATACTGTTGTTGTTCTATTCCACTATTGAATTAAAAAAAAAACATTTGAATGAAAAACTGAAAAATAATTATTTTCCCCTTATATTGGTGCTTTTTGAAGACCAGGTTAGAAAAGCAGTGTCTGTCTAAACACTGTATGTCATCAAAGTTAAATATGAAGGAAAAATGTTTTTTTTTTTCTTTTTTAAATGCACGCCTAACAGGTTGGATACTGAGGTTGTTCTATTCCGCTATTGAATAAAAAAAAATCAATTTGAATGAAAAACTGAAAAATATTTTTTTTTTCCATAAATACTGAAAAAGAATTATTTTCCCCTTACATTGGTGCTTTTTGAAGAGCAGGTTAGAAATGCAGTGTCTGTCTAAACACTGTATGTCAAAGTTAAATATGAAGGAAAAATGTTTTTTTCTTTTTTAAATACAGATTAAGCAGACACATATGCACTGAGCTTGCATTAAATGTGCAGCACCGCCCACCGCCCACCTAACAGACTGATAAAAGTTTTTTTTTCTCCTTTCTCCTCCTCACTGGACTCAGATCAGGGCATAAAGATCGTGCACTGCACCCCCACACAATCAAATCAATGTAGATCGCTGTCTGATTAAAGAAGATTCTTCCTATGCTTTCCCTCAAAGCAATCTCTAGCCTGACCCTACAATAATCTCCTATCTCTCCCTCAACAAAAGTATCAGGAACCTCTCCCTAGTATAGTTTGAGCAGAGTGATGTGCGGCGCTATGTGACTCCAGCTTATAGAGACTCTGGGTCACATGCTGCACTGGCCAATCACAGCCATGCCATTAGTAGGCATGGCTGTGATGGCTTCTAGGGCACACTAGTTAAACGCTTGCTGATTGGCTGCCTTGCACCTGTTGAAACCGCGCCATTAAAACCGCGCCAAAACATCAAATAACATTACCGAACAACGGAAAGTACCCAAACATACAGTGAAATGTTCGGGTCCGTGTCCGGGTACCGAATACCCAAAAGTCCGGTACGAACCCGAACAACACAGTCCGGGATTCGCTCAACCCTACTGTTTAATGTCATATATTTATGAGTTTGTATAAGCACCTATTTAATGACAATGCAACATGTCTTTCTTTTTTTTTTTATAAATCAACACCACTGTCTTCCTTTACTTCAAAAGAGTGTATAAACTTGTACTGTACTTTACTTTTCTGAAGTGGAACTATGTTGGATTCAACCTCTGTCTCTTATCAGAGAAATGAGCTGTCTGTCATTTCTGCTGAGCTAGAAAGGGGCCATACTGTTTTAACAGACCGAGATCTAATGTGGCAACATGTAACCTTGACCTGTGGGCAGAACATCAGAAGCATATTAAGCACTCCTATGCTGACCTACAATTTCACAAGTTTGGAAACAAAGCTGTTAGCTTTTAGCCAGATTGAGTAAGGGGCTTATAAACCAACCCACATTAAGACCACAAGGCAATCTTACCCCTGGATAAATAAATATAATTCTGGAAACCTTCAATGCTAATCTCTATGCAAATGGCCAGATTGGCTAGACTATAGCTTCTTCTTTTCCAGATGAGCTAGGATTGCTCAATATTAGGCTTTTTCAACTAGATAGACTTAATGCACCTATAACTCAGGGAGAGGTTTCCAGTGTTATAAAAGGTCTAGCAAATACCAAGGGTCCAGACCCAGATGGCTATACATCGACTGTTGGATGCCTTCCTTAACTCACCCAGTAGAGGCAGGTTTTGTTAGGGGCGGATCAGCTCCCCCCAATACATGTAAGTAAAAACAGACAGAACACGTTAAACTGCATCCCTCACAAGATTCGGCTATCATAGTTACATATAGTTACATAGTAGGTGAGGTTGAATAAAGACAATAGTCCATCCAGTTCAACCTGTGTAGGTGTGTGTGGCTGTAATCATCTCAGATACCCCTGAATGTTCTGATCCTTGAGATGCACGTCCAATAGTCTTTTGAAAGCCACCATACTACCCGCAGAAACCACCTCTTGTGGTAGAGAATTCCACAATCTTGTAGCCCTAACAGTAAAGAACCCCCCACGTTGCCTGAGGTTAAAACGCTTCTCCTCTAATCACATTGTATGCCCCCGAGTCCTCATGCAATCCCTTCGACTGAACAGCTTTTTTTCTAAGTTGAGATCCCCATTGAGATATTTAAAAATTGCTATCATGTCCCCCCTCAGGCGTCTCTTCTCCAGGGAGAATAAATCAAGCGATTGCAGACGCTCTTCATAATCAAGGTCCTCCAATCCCCTAATTAGTTTAGTTGCCCTTCTCTGGACTTTCTCCAGCTCCAACACATCCCTTCTGAGGACTGGCGACCAGAACTGGACAGAATACTCCAGATGCGGTCGGACCAGAGTTTTATAAAGTGGAAGGATTATAGTCTTATCTCTGGAATACATCCCTTTCTTTATGCATGCTAATATTCTGCTAGCTTTGGCAGCTGCCACTTGACATTGCATGCTGTTGCCTAGTCTATCATCAACCAAGACTCCCAGATCCTTCTCCATTTTAGATTCCCCCAAGGGTTCCCCTCCTAACGTGTATTGTGCTTTTATGTTTCTAGTCCCCAAGTGCAAAACCTTACACTTCTCTACGTTAAACCTCATTTGCCAAGTCGTTGCCCACTCCATTATTTTGTCCAGGTCATCCTGTAGGATATCTGCTTCATGCTGTGCAGTTATTGCCCTGCCCAATTATGTGTCAACTGCAAAAACTGATATTGAACTACTGACCCCGACCTCAATGCTGTTTATGAATAAATTGAACAAGGTTGGTCCCAGGACTGAGCCTTGGGGGACCCCGCTTACTACCTCAGACCAGTCTGAGTATGCGCTGTTTATTACCACCCTTTGGACACGCCCTTTTAGCCAGTTCCGTATCCAAAAGCAAACCCTGCTGTCGATACCTGCAGACCTTATTTTATAAATTAAGCGCTTATGAGGAACTGTATCAAACGCCTTAGCGAAATCTAGGTACACTACATCCACTGGTCTGCCCCTATCTAGCTCACAGCTCACCTCCTCGTAGAATGCTAATAGATTGGTTTGACAAGAACGCCCATTTGTAAACCCGTGCTGGTTATTACTGATGATGCTGTTGTCTTTAGCAAACTCTACAATATAGTCCCTTATCATCCCCTCCAGAAGTTTACATATTATCAATGTCAAACTAACAGGCCTATAATTTCCCAGGACATGCCTCTGACCCTTTTTGAATATCGGAATCACGTTAGCTTTCCTCCAATCTCCTGGTACATCTTCTGTCCTAATACTGTCAGCAAAGATCAGGAACAGTTGTCTGGATATAACCTTACTGAGTTCCTTGAGTACTCTCTGATGTACGCCATCCAGGCCTGGTGATTTGTTTGTGTTAAGTTTATCCAGCCTTTCCCTGATTTCACCCTCTGTTAGCCATAGTGGCATGTCCTGTCTATTACTACTAACCATACAGTCATGGTCAGTGTACCCCTCCGTTTCCTGTGTAAATACTGACGATAAAAATCATTCAGCACGGTTGCTTTTTCAGTGTCCTCTGTAACCATCCTCCCATCATCGCTAATTATGTGTGCAATATGCTCTGCTCTAGTTTTTTTGCTGTTGATATACTTAAAGAATTTCTTTGGGTTTTTTTTACTATCCTCCGCTATTTGTCTCTCAAAGTCTATTTTAGCCATCTTGATTTCGTGTTTACACTTCTTATTTGCCTCCTTGTATTGATCGAAAGCCAATACTGTGCCTTCTGATTTATATTTCCTGAAGGCCAATTTTTTTCCCCTAATAAGATTTTTAATGCTACGGTTTAGCCAGCCAGGTTTGGCCTTGTCTCTTCTAAATTTATTTCCCATAGGAATGCACTGCAAGATGCCTTTGCTTAATATGTTCCTAAAGCATTCCCATTTTTCCTCTGTGGTCAGTGATCCTAGGGTTCGGTCCCAGTTTACTCTTTCCATCAATGAGTACAATTTTGGAAAGTCTGCCCTTCTGAAGTTAAGGGTTCTTATGTTCCCCACTTGCCTTGTTCTATTGTTATTTACACTAAATGTTATCATCCTGTGATCGCTAGAGCCCAGGTTGTCCTGGACTCCAACCTCCGAGATTATGTCTGGGTCATTAGTGATCAATAGATACAGGATTGCGTTTTCTCTAGTAGGAGAATCCACCAGCTGTGACATGTAATTATCCTGTAAGGTTTCCGTGAATAGACGGGCCTTTTGTGAGTGTGTAATTCCCTCTCCCCAGTCAATGTCGGGATAATTGAAGTCCCCCAATATGATGACTGATCCTAGCTTTGCCACTTTACCCAAAAGTGCTAAAAATTCCAGCTCTACCTCCTCCCCTTGTTTAGGTGGCCTATAGCAAACCCCCACAATTACTTTTGCCTTTACTCCTTCCCTAAGGAGTTCTACCCACACGGATTCTAACTCCATACTCATCCCTTCCATAATGTCACTCCTCTCTATCACCCTTACATTGTTCTTGACGTAGAGACATACCCCTCCCCCTCTTTTTCCTACCCTGTCCTTCCGGTACACCGAATACCCTTGGATATTTGCCAGCCAGTCATGTGAGGGGTCGAACCAAGTCTCCGCTATTCCCACAAGGTCTATGTCCTCCTCATGAACTAACATTTCCAACTCATCCTTTTTATTAGCTAGGCTCCTGGCATTAGCATATACCCCTCTTAGTTTTACGGAAGTTAAACGTGATTGGTTATGTTTATTCCTGTTTGGTCTGAGGTTCTCCCGCACAGACCTACCGATTGACGTTGTGGACCTACTGTCGCTGCTGACCCTACAACTGCCTTCAGTCCTTTGCTCCCTCCTAACTGACTCTACTTCTGAGCCCTCCCCCCCGTCTCCTAGTTTAAAAGCCCCTCCAACTATTGATACATTGGACCCTGAAAAAGCCTTCAATAACGTTCGTTTTAAATTATTTTTTTCTAGTTCTACACTGATTAGGCTTTTCAGGCAACTTCACATACTTTATAAGTAATATGTATTCATCTGTATGGGCTAAAATCACGCCAGGCCACAGCAAAAGAAGTAGATACACTACTTTTGGAAACACGCTGTACCCTAAAAGCATGATACTTCTGTACCATGTGACCCAGTGCAGGCAAACACACTGCCTTTAAGACCTGCATTTTGAGTTTTGTTAACATTGCACTCACACCCACTGCAGATTGAAAGGGCATAAAGAATGGCATAAAGAATGGTTTCCATTTATGGCTATATGTGGTTGATTCATGTATGTATTTCTAAATTGGCATTGTTTTATCCACTACGCTAAGTTTGAATTACATATATGTGTTAACCACATATAAACATACATGGCAACCATTCTTTTTTATTTTAATGGTGTTTTAATTGTACAATAAAGTTTTTGGAAATTGTATTGATTTTGTGATGGTTTTTCTCTTAGCTGGCACATTAAAGTCCCTAGTTCACCTCTTCTTTATCTAGTGTTTGTAGGGTTGGAGGAAGGATACTATGGCGTCAATTTACTAAAACTGGAGAGTGCAACATTTGGTGCAGCTATGCATGGTAGCCAATCAGCTTCTAAATTCAGCTTGTTCAATTAAGCTTTGGCAATGAAACCTGAAAGTTTCTATGCAGAACTGCACCAGACTTTGCACTTTCCAGTTTTAGTAAATTAAACCCTATATGATTTCTAGAAAAAAGGATGGTGCCTTAAGGACAATCACAGTAAGGTTCCCCCCTAATATATTCAGTGACCCTTTGGTAATTCACCCCTTTTACTTGTTTATTGTAAAGAGGGGGTGTCATTGGTGACCTTCTTACGACAAATCCTTAAAGTGGAGTTCCACCCTGTTTCACAACTTTACAGTTTTAGTTCGGGTTGTGCATTCTCAAGATCAATTGGGCATTTTTTTTTTTTTAGGAGTTTCTTACCTTATATTTACTTCATGATAATGTCCACTTCCTCCTTCTTCTTCCTTCCTCCCCCCTCCTCGGCCGTGGCCGCTGTCGTCACTTCCTGGTTCGCATTGCCTCATGGGAGCTGTTTGTAATAACTCCCATAAGGCAATAGGCAATCGGCCTCTCCTCATCTCGCGTTTTTTCAAAACAGGAAATGACGCAAGAGAGGCGGAGTAAAGCGCGTCCGGCGCCATCTTTAATAAGGCAAACACTGCTATTTTTGCCAGTGTTACCCTTTTCGTCCCAAATATCGGATTGGAGCAATTTGCAGATCGATCAGCTCTTTGCAGCAAGCAATGTGGATGGATGGGTGGGTGAATGACATGTCACAATTGTGATTTATGCAGCGCTGGAATGTACACTGATAGAGGCAGCAGAGATTGCATTACTGCCCATGTCCGGGATTTCCTGCTGCATTCTGGGTAGCCAGAATGAACAGCAATCAGGAAGAAGGTCAGGAAGTCTTACACTGCTGCTTCAGATGCCCTTAGTAAAGATGACAATGCACAGGCAGCAGTTTTAAAAGTAAGATTTTCACTAAACAAATACACTGTTCAACTTGTGAAGCGAGATGTATTAATATTAATGTGCTATTTTTGTTAAAAAAATTATTCTGAGGGTGGAACTCCGCTTTAACTTTAATGGTGACCTCTCTGAATGTAATATTTTCTAAGTCACTGTTTCAGTACAGGTATGCAGAATTGGAAAGTCAGAATTCCTTATTTGCATAGTAAATGGGTTAGTAAAACACAGGGAAGAAGCAATCTAGGCAGAATGATAGCCAAGAAACTAGCATTTGCAGTATAAATTGACCAAAATGTCAGCCTATATTGTCTCTGAAAATATTTCCTTTAAGTTGTATATTTTTAATGAAAAATCTTTTTATCACCTCTATGGTATAAATTATGGGTCTTTTAGTATTGTTAATATTATGAACAACTTATGTGTTTTTTCAAGAACAAGGCTTTTAACATACAATATTGCTAATAAACCAGAGAATTTGCATTTGAAGTAGCATGAGTTAGTGTGTGCATAATGAAATGGTTTTGTGATATTAACATTACAACATTTGCATCTGCTATGTGCACATGAATACATTTTCCTAACTGCTAAGTAATTACGATTTTTTACTTCCAATTGCAATGACAGCATACGAGAAAGAGAATCAATACTTGCTAAGTTTATGCCTCTTTACGTGGAGATTACCATGGAAAATTTTATAAAGTTTGCAAAGAATATTGGTCTAAGTACTCTGATGCTGTTAGAGGTGCCATTATTCTATGTATAGAAATCAATTATGTATTGAATTAAGGGGAACTGAGGTCTCATTGTTATTGTAACCAGGTAATATATACCTCAACAGTACAATAAAGAAGCCAATGTGCCCTTGTGTTACCTCTGTATAACTGAGAGGTTAAACCACTGAAATGTACACAGTCCAGTGAAAAGAGATAAAAATCCAACATATTTCATATACAACAGTACATTTGAATAATAACCTTATATAAAGTTTGTGAATTCATTCATGTAGGGCAATGTATTAAAAAAATATAAAATTTATGAGATTTTACTTGAATGTTACCACTGTGGGGTTCAGCTTAAGTGTAGTCCTTCCAAGGAAACAAATGGAGAGAAAGAGCAGTGCCGACTAAGTGCAGCATAAGTAACATTTATTGAAGATAAATGTGAAAAAACACTCACAAGTGTATATATACACGGGCTTGATATGGTAAAAGGTCATCTGCTGTGTCCCTGGTGCTTTCACATCCCGATGGTGGAGCTGGTGCAGGTCAGTTGTGCTGGTGACAGCCAACGTAATGTCCAGCTCGGCTATCCTCAGTGAAGCTCCGGATCTCGAGAGTGGGTGACGTCACTTCCAGGTTGGGGTAAAAAAAAAAGATTACTCTTGCAGAGGATTTCAACATTCCATTGCCATAACAGTGGTCTGACTTCTTCACGTGTGTGTAAATCTTAGCTTGAGCAGAAACATTTTTTTTTATATTAACTGCTTCAATACCGGACACTTTTACTCCTTCCTGTCCAGGCCAGTGTTCAGCTTTCAGCGCTGTCGCACTTTGAATGACAAATGTGCGGTCATGCAACACTGTACCCGTATGACATTTTAATCATTTTTTTGAGACAGATAGAGCTCTCTTTTGGTGGTATTTATTCATCACTGTGTTTTTTATTTTCTGCAATATAAATAAAAAAAAAATGTAGTTCTTTGTTTTTGTTATAAAATTTTGCAAATAATCTTTGTTCATAAATGTAGGTCAAAATGTATTCTGTTATATTTCTTTAGTAAAAAAAATAACCCAGATCAGAGTATATTCTTTAGGCCTCTTTCACACGGCCGCTCCGTATGTCCGTATATCACCCCATCCGTTTGCGGGTGATATACGGACATAATGCGTGTCAATGGGATTGCGGATGTCAGCGGATGACCATCTCCTGACATCTGATTTGCGTCCTTTCAGTTCTGTTCCATTTTTTGGAACAGAACAGAACCCTATTTTTCTTCCGTTTAAAAAACGGAACGGATGCAAAATCGGATGTCAACGGTGTCATCCGCTGACATCCGGAATCCCCATAGACATGTATTATGTCCGTATATCATCTGCAAATGGATGGGATGATATGCGGACATACGGACCGTGAAAAGAAAAAAAAATGTGCCGGAGCGGAGATAAAAAACGGAGCGGCCGTGTGAAAGAGGCCTTAGTCTGTAGGAAAGTTACAAAGTTCGCAAACTATGGTGTATGTGCTGCTTATCTGAAAATCAACCAATCTTACTTATTTCTTGAGACCTGAAAATGTAACAGTACAAATAGCCCCCAAATTACCCCTTTTTGGAAAGTAAAATGCGGGATTTTTAATGCCAGATTTTTATTTTGTTTATAATTTGCTGTCCTTCTGCTGTCAGTAGGGAATCCCACTGATAGCAGTTATGAGTTATGGTTGTTAAAGAACATTGTGGATATCAGCTCCTTAACAAACAGTGATTCACTGGTTGTTAAAGCTGAACTCCAGCTTTTGATACACTTTAGACATGTGCAGGATGAAAAAATGTGTTTTGTTTCATTTTGATTCATTATTTAAATACATTTGTTTAGTTAAATTTGTGATGTTTGTTTCATTTGTTTTCAGAATTTGTTTAGTTAGTTTTGCATTCAAATTAAAAAAATTTAACCGAATTCAAACAAAATCTGACCGCATTCGAAATGTAAAAAAAAAAAATGATCAAATTCAAAAACACATTCAAATTTGATTTTTGTTTTCATTTAAATGCAGCTGTTGCATTAGGCTATTGGTACTGACTGTCTGACAATTCGAAAATTAGAGCAACATAGAATAAAATAGAAAAAAAAATATATAACCATCATTCAAAACTCAAATTTTGAATAGAATGAATTCGAATTTGAATAGAAAAGATTAGTAAATAATAGAAAAGAATAGAAAACAATAGAATAGAAAATAATAGAATAGAAAAACAATAGAAAAGAATATAATGAAATAGAAAGAATATAATATATAACAATCTTCCAAATTTTTAATATTGAATAGAATGTGCTCAGATTTGAATAGAATAGAATAGAATAGAATAGAAAATAATATAATAGATAGAAAAACAATAGGTCAGAATGAGCAATAATTTGGCTGAATGATTATCTGTGTGATCTGCAGCCTGGGTATCAATTTGGACACCACACATACACAAATAACTACAAGAACGGCCTGTAATGGTTACAGATGACTCCCTTCCTTGCTATATTATGCTGTTTCTAGGAAATATCTCCTTTTTCTGACTTTAATTTATGAGTGCGCCCTTTGGTTGGCCTAGAAACTGAGTGTCATACAATCAATATATTCCGTTTCATGTCCACCATAATTGAGGCTCTTGAGTTTTCATGATATCTCTCTACTACCAAGACAAAAGGTCCTGAGGAAGCAAATGTTGAAAAACGCATCAACCTCTTGGATGTTTCAATAGAGATATTCCAACCTATATATATGTAGCATGAGAGTGTAGTAATTTACTGTTTTGAAAGTGGTACTCTATAACTATTTTGGTAATAAAATGTTGTCATTTTATCAAACACACAGCAATTTATCTCAATCTGGTACCAGTAAAGTCCGCAATCCATTTTCCCCCTTTTTGTTTCCCAATTTGTTTCAATAGAACAGAATAGAATAAAAGAGAATGAATATATAACCATCTTTTATGAAATTCGGATTTCGAATAGAATGAATTGGAAAAGAAAAGATTTGAATAGAAAAGATAAAAAAAATATAATGGAAAGTAATAGAAAAGAATATAAAAGAAAATAAAAGAATATAATAGAAAATCAATAGAAGAGAATAAAATAAAATAGAAAGAATATAACGATTATATTCTTTTTGTTTTATGTTATTCTATATTAATTATTTTTCTATTCTTTTCTATTCTATTCAGTTCTGTTCTCTTATTTTCTATTCTATTCTTTTATATTTTGTTCTATCTATTCTAATCTTTTCTATTCAAATCCATTCTATTTAAAATTTTATTTTCTGAAGATGGCTATATTCTTTTCTTTTCTTTTGGAGATAACTGGAGTAGTGGTGTCTTCTCCATATTTTTCTAGATTCCAAGTGGAATTAGCCACGTATGGTATATGCATTGAACCAAGTTGGAGAAATGTAACTATGTAAAACTATTCATATCTGGAATTCTTCTTTAAAGATAAACCAGGCAGATAGCATGAAAACCCCAAGTAAAACAGATTGGCATTCATTAAAAATCATTGCATGTATTTTAAGTGTAATTATTTACGTTAAACACCTTAAGTTTACTTGGTATCCTTCTTCTTTTCCCCAGTCAAGGAATTTGAATTATTGTACATGTACTGACAAGTATGTATTAGTAGGAGGAAAGAACAGAGTGAGCAGAGGAATGAGCATAGTTATCTACTGATGATTTTCCACAGTTCAGTAAGCAGACAGAAAGGTGACCAGGCTATACTGCACAACTGAAGCAGAAAAAATTTAGAGAAAGCTCACAATAGATGACAATGCAGTTAGTTTTTTTTTTTCTTTGATAGCTACCCTCAAAGTGTGTTGGGGACTCCCTCTGTGCTGTTTTCTAATATTGATGTGCTTTTGGTAGTTTCAAACTGACCTCAACAGCTGCCATTGTTGCTTTTTTTCTATTTGATGCAGGAAAAACACTCAAAGATTTCAGCTGTCTTGAAGACTGATGTCTGGGCTTCTGGTATACTGAAGTACCTTTAAAGAGGTGGGGGTTGTTTTTTGCTGGCTAACTTGAAAGTGTGCTGTGGGTCCCTACTTTGTATTTTATTGTATATCGTCCTGCCCATGTGCACCTTTTTTCTAGAATTTTAAAAATCCCCAATACCCTTTTTTTCCATTATTACTTGGAAACTTGTGGTGTGGTGTTTTAGTTAACAGCTGTTATCAATTAAAGCCATATAGTGAACTTGGTGTAGAAGTATTCACTTTAAGGTCATCACAGAGTACAAGGGGGCACTCTTTATGTCTGGAGGAAAATATATTTAACCTCCAAATTTGCTAAGGCTTCTTCACAGTAAGGTCTGGGGAAACTGTGGTTCTGACCAGCTCAGCAGATTGTTTTAAAATAGGCTAGGATTATTTCCTAAATGCACAAAATATAACTAGATACTAATATAGGTAAGGAAGGAACCTTTTCTCCCTGCTGGAGCAAATTGGAATCGTGTTTTATGGGGGTTTTTTCCTTCCTCTGGATCCAATTGGTAAAAAAAAAAAAAAAAAAAACACAAGGACATTATTCACCTTTCCTGATATGTGTGCCATGTGCTGCTGTGTCCTTGTTCAGCAGAAGTCCTCTTCCACCAATGTGCCAGCCGGTGGTAAAAGAACAAAAGGAAATTTGATAAACATTCATAAAAGGTGTCTGACTATGCTTGCTCTTTCCATCCAGCTCCTCAATTTATAGAATCAGGTACTACAGCTTCTATGAATGACACAGGATTTATAAATGGAAGATGGTTGCATGATTAAAAAGTCTGCCTCCTCCATTCATAGATCCTGTTTTACTCTTAGAAGTTGTAGTACAGCTTCTATGAATAGAAGAGTTGAGCATAGTGCCTGTAACAACTCTGTTGGCTCCATTAGCCATTGCTGCACAGGGATATTACAGCAGTGGGGTGCTTATTCATTTTTTTTTTTTTAACTAAACGTAGGCTTAAGAGTAGTTCCATCTATACCGCTGTGCCAAGAACCATCCACCGTGTGTGTGTAGTTGTACATATGCCCCCATATAGGGGGGCATATGTACAATAGGCATATACATAGGCATATACATAGGCATATACTTCCTGCCCCCTGGACCCTGTTCCTTCTCAAATACTACGGTCACCCTCTGACTCTATCCTACACTCTTTAACTCATATCTTCAACCTCTCCCTCTCCACTGGGATCTTCCCCAGCTCTCTAAAACATGCGCTAGTAACTCCCATACCAAAGAAAGCCTCGCTAGACCCCTCCAATCTTAATAACTTAACCCATCTCCTTACTCCCTTTTGCTTCCAAGCTCCTTGAACGTTTAGTCTACAACCGCCTGAGCAAGCACCTCATTGAGAATAACCTCCTTGATCCCCTTCAGTCTGGATTTCGCCAGCAACACTCCACAGAAACTTCTCTCCTAAAACTTACAAATGACTTACTAACAGCAAAAACCAATGGTCACTACTCGATACTCTTACTCTTGGACCTCTCGGCTGCCTTTGATACTGTTGACCACCCCCTCCTTCTCAAAAAACTCAGTTTGCTCGGTCTCCGTGACTGTGCTCTCCACTGGTTCGAATCTTACCTATCTCACCGCACCTTCAGTGTCACTTACAATTCCACTTACTCCTCTGCAACTCCTCTTACTGTTGGGGTCCCCCAAGGTTCTGTCCTTGGACCACTACTATTCTCAATCTATACCTCCTCCCTGGGTCAGCTAATAGCCTCCCATGGCTTCCACTACCATTTCTATGCTGATGACACCCAAATCTACCTCTCTACCCCTCAGCTCACCCCATCAGTCTCCTCCCGCATCACTGATCTACTAACAGACATATCAGCCTGGATGTCTCACCACTTCCTCAAACTGAATCTATCTAAAACCGAGCTCATAATATTTCCTCCTCTACGTGCCCCTTCCCCAGAATTCTCTGTCAAGATCAATGGAATAACTATTAGTCCTTCCACACATGCCAGGGTGCTAGGGGTAACCCTGGACTCTGCACTGTCCTTTCAGGCTCACATCCAATCCCTGTCCAAATCATGCCGCCTTAACCTCCGCAACATCGCTAGAATACGGCCCTTTTTAACCAATGACACCACCAAGCTCTTAATTCACGCCCTGGTTATCTCTCGCCTCGACTATTGCAACTCCCTCCTCATTGGATTACCCTTACATAGATTATCCCCCCTTCAATCCATAATGAATGCAGCTGCAAGACTTATCCACCTTACCAACCGTTCAGTGTCCTCCAACCCTCTCTGCCAATCCCTTCATTGGCTTCCACTCACCCAACGAATAAAATTCAAAGTGCTAACAACAGTTTACAAAGCCATCCACAACTCCAGCCAATATCAAAAACCAGTTCCATGGTCAGGGCTGGTAGCAAACATGCGTAGTCCAGTTATCAATCTAAGGTCAAGTTTAGGGGGCAATCCAATGAGGAATTTGGGTACAAGGCATAGTTAAGCAACAAGAGCATCCACAATAACAGCAAATCTGGGTCAAGCAAGGAAATAGACAAGAAGCCAGGAAGCTAATGCTATTACAAGCACAGAGTCACAGGCTGATGTTTAAGTAAGGCACCTCCTGGGCTGAGGACAAATACAGCTAGGGTGTGTATGGCCAGACTCACTAGTGTGCAGCTGATGGAATAAGCTAGGCATCCTAGAAGACATGTTAACCCACAGCTGATGGAGGAAACTGGAAGGCTGCACAACAGTTTCCAGGTCAGTGATTCTGAATTAATTTAGGCCAGGGGGTCAGTGTAATTTTAAGGCAACTAGCATCCTCAAAGAGAGATCAACAATAGCAGAGAATATGTTTCTCTTAGGAAAGGTTAATTTTAAGGTTGTTCACAGTTCTGGAAATCCAGAATACCTGTCTCTTTTCTTTTCAATTCACTATGTCTATATATACCAAAAGATCCTAACGTTTTACGTTACATTTTTTTTATATTTTGTAGATATTTTTTGTAAATATGGAGTGTTACTGATAATAAAAAGGAAACCCTGCTTATCTTTGTAGTTTTGTAGTGGAGCTCATTGAAATTTCGATATGCCCCTGGAAACTGAAGTTTTCTTTAATCAACCACTACAGTATAATATGAACTTTTATTATAGTTATGAAATGCAATGTTCTTGCTAAGAATTGACACATTTTAAGTTTAGCATAGAAGAGCAAATTTTTATCTCCAGAATTACATTTCGGTGAGCTTTTTTTTTTTTTTTAAAAGATTTGTGCGTGTTTTATTTTTAGTTAAAACAGAAATGATACAGCAGTTGTGCTTAAATAATCAGTATTTCAAAAATTATTTCAACATTATTTTAGCCCTACTTCTATACAATAAGTGATTTAAAAAAAAAAAATAACATTTTGCAAAGTTTAATAATGTTCTGTTTTCAGCAGGCTTTGTATAGCTTTATAAAATGATAACAATCATATGATATTATCATGCTTAATGCTCTATAACTTAATGTTCTATTTTGAAATTTGAGCATATAGAATGTAAATATAGACTGTGATATATTATATTTATAACGCTAAAAGAACAGTACCAATAAAAGTAATGAGTATATAGAGTTTAAAGTGTATCTAAAGCCAAAGCTATTTTTAAAATTTTTGATAGATTGAGAAAACGCTCCGGTAAAGACAGCAAAAAACCTATGGATTTTAAAAATACCCTTTTAACAGCCACTTCACATCAATTTTAACATAGCAGGTAAATGTATTCACAATATCCTAGTCTTCCTTTTATATCTAAATCTGTTCCCCCTGCTTTACAGAAGTCATAGCTTACATTTTTAATTGCATCATACAGTTCTAAGTGTGTCTGAATCTGTGCTTGATAGAGCAATGGGGCCCTGGTTGGTGTCAGGGTCAGGGAGGGTTAGCAGCTGTACAGCGGGCAAGTGAAATTACCGTAATAAATAAAATCAGAATGACTTGTCAGTATGTAAATAGATTTACCTGCTATGTCTAATGACGTGCAAAGTGTGGTGACATGGTCTCTTTCACAATTTATTCCAAAATGTCTTGGATATGAAAATATGTAAATAATGTAAATGTACTAAGGAACTTTTTAGCTGGCTTTGCAATGAAAACTCCCACTAGTATGTCATATTTTGCTAGTTTGTCAGTCATTTAATCATGATAAACAACAAAAGCGTAATGTTTTACCTTGTCCCTTGGGTTCACTGTCAAAACTAAAGATACTGTATTTATATTTATTAAAAAATCTGAAACTTTTCCAACTGAAACATGGTGTTGTTTTTGCTATTCACATTTGAAAGATTTTATCTCTGAATATATTTATTTCTCTGAACTTGGTAAGGCATATACATTGGTAGGCTGCTCTGGCAGACATTTAGAAAGAATTGTTAACTTACTGTTAAAAACTGTTACTATTACAGCTAAAATAAAAGTTATTATACTGTCGGTATATGCAGCTAATGAGTGCCTCTTAACATTTCAAGTTATTCTTTTTAATCAATGCTGCTGCCCCCATTGCCGGTAAGGGAACCCGGCAGTGAAAACTTGCGACTTCACAGGTGGGTCCCTACTGTGCATGCGTGAAGCGCGCTGTGCATTCGGATTGGCTCAGTGACGGGGGAAGGAGGAGAGGGACAAACTTCCGAGGGACAGTGCCACGGCGCCGACTCCCGGAAGTGGGGAAGGGTACCTGTCAAAACAGGTACCCCTTTCCCCCCCTCCCCCCTGAAAGGTGCCAAATGTGGCACCGGAGGGGGGGGGAAGCATATGAGCGGAACTTTTGGGTGGAACTCTGCTTTAAAGTGAGCACATTTCACTTTACTGTAATTACCAACATTCACTTTGAAACATGATTATACACTTTGCTAAGAAAAGTAGAAGTATCATTTTATTACTTTTCTTATAATATAGTTTTGAGTGCTGGTGGATAACAGCAATTCTGATGCTTAGTGCATTACTCTACTGATGTGGCAATTGTATTTATTGTTGCAGTACACTGTCTGAAACAAAAATAATTTAAATTTGAAATGGCACTACACATTTCATAATTTGTAGTTTTCTGACCAGTATAGATAAGAATGCCAACTACAGGAAAAATATTAGAGTAAACTGAATTGGTTGCCTTTTATAATGAATACATTTGAGACAATGTCAAATTTGGCTTTAGATCCATTTTAAAGTTATCCTTGTTGTTTGTGTGTACTATGAAATGCTTTCCTTTTAAAGATATGTGTTTTCAACTTATCTTTTAGCAGACCCTTTTATTATTTGTAATGTTTTACTGGTTTTGTATCAAACATATACGTAGACCTTCATTTATAGCTGTTTATTGTTTTTTCACTTCCACTCGGAATTCTAAATTGTGTTGATGTTATGATTTGTTTGCATATCTTGTAAAGAGACTTTGCAGGGACAGGAGGGCATTGGGCAACAAGGGAAGGACCTCAAAGGTGATATTTTATGAAATTTTGTCTGTTCCATGTGCAAAACGGGAAAGCCATGGGGAGCTTAGAAAACTGAATGCATGGCTAAAGACCTAGTGTAAGTGGGAAAGATTTCGGTTTCTAGAGCACTGGGCTGACCTTTCACTGGGGGGCTTATGGGAAGGCTGAAAGAGTATTTAAACCCGGATTGAGAAGGGAGGGTAAATTAAATTATTATAATGCAGACAGGTCAGACAGATGTCAGTCTATAAAGATGAGCGGAGGGCTTTGGCAGAAGATAAGGTTTCCATGTTACAATCAACCTTTGAAGATGGTACGATTTGTACAACAAAAATTTATGCAAAATACATGTGCAAAATGTGACAACGAATTACAGTGTTTGTTCACCAATTCTAAAAGTCTGCCATGCAAAAGTAGGTGAGTTGGAAGCTTGGGGCATGAAGAGAACTATGATTTAATTGGAAGAAGGGGGGGGGGGGGATTTGGGACTTTAAATGAGATACCTGGTCTAAGCCATAAAGTATCTACATCCCTGGAAGTCAGATGACCAAGAGAAAAGGGGGTTAGGACTTTAAATGAGGCAATGGTATGCAGCTGATAAAAAGTATAACAGTAGTGTTTATTTGATGATCTGATAAAGACAAGAAGACCATAACATTTACAGCAAAAAAATGTACATATTGGAAAAATATAAGCCAGTTGTATATAAATACATGACAGCAGATGAATAAATACATCATTCCAAAAATGGCACCATATCATAATTAATAAAAACAAAATACATCATGTGGTATTTGTAGAGCTGCATCAGACACTTGACGTGTTTCATGCATTAAACACACTTCCTCAGGAGTAGATGCAGGACAAGGGTCTACAAAAAAGTGTATGCATGAGTATCTCTAAAAATTATTCCAAAAAAGCTCAGGAAAAACCTACAAATATATGATGACTTACAAATATGCTCAGAGTTGGAATGGTAATAAGGGTAGCAGGTGGCTGAGAAATATGATGTCCAACCTGGGAGCTGAGGAAGCATGGCCAGCAGCAGTCCAAACCACAACCAAAACCACTCCAGATTTAATTGGTATCGCTGAATCATGGCTTCATTCTTCACGTGGTTGGGCTATTAATATTCCTGGCTGATGTGCTCTTTTGGAGAGACAGGGTAAAATGGAAAGGTGGAGGTGTCTTTCTCTATGTGAGAAGTGATCTCAAAGTGAGTGTGAAAGAGGACCTAGTTGATAGATAGTGGGATGAGGCTGAAGCATTATCGGTGGAACTGCATGTGGGTGTGCTTACTTCAAAGCTAATTATTGGGGTTTGTTATAGGCCATTCCATTCAGTGTTATTGAGGAGGTGGTGATTCAGATCCTTTCACAGATATAAAGGGCTGCAAGGGCTGGCACAGTGATGATAACGGGGGATTTAACTACCCTGAAATTAACTGGAGTAATTGCACTGCAGGAACAATTTAAGGACAAACAATTATAAACCATTACAAACAATTAGTATGGTAGAGTTCATAGAGGCCCCAACTAGAAATGATGCTCTGCCGTTCCTGGTAATCTCAAATCATGCAGAACTTTTTACTCATGTTCATATAAAATAAAAAAAAAAACATCAGGGTAGCAGTGATCATAACTCAATTTCACTTGACAGAAATGACAGAAATCTTTCCCTTAGTTAGTAAACGCAATAACTTTTGCGCAAACCAATCAAAACACGCTTTTTGTGATTTTTTTTTACCAAACATATGTAGCAGAAAACAAATTGGCCAAAAATGTTAAAAAATTTAGATTTTTACATTTTTTGGGGGGAATTTCATATAAAAAAAATGTGAAAAATATTGTTGTTTTTGCAAAATTTATGCTCTTTTTTTGTTTATAACGCAAAAAGTAAAAATCGTACAGTTGATCAAATACCACCAAAAGAAAGCTCTGTTTGTGGGAAAAAAAGGACGTCAAATTCGTTTAGGTACAGCATCGCACGACCGCGCAATTGTCCGTTAAAGTCACGCATTAAAAAATCGCAAAAAACCCCCTGGTCAGGAAGGGGGTAAAATCTTCCGGGGCTTAAGTGGTTAAGGATTACTCAGCTACCAACAGCGCCAATTTAAAAAACTGTCAGTATTCAAATAAGCCAATTTTGAAGTGCAGTGGAGGGGTTTGGGGTCTTTTAGACCCCGATCCCTCCATAAAGAGTACTTGTCACTGCCTATTACTGTCACAAGGGATGTTTACATTCTTTGTGACAGCAATAAAAATGTTTAGATTTATGGATTTTATTATGCAAGCTTTTTAAAAATACATTTACAAACTTTCATAGGATAGAGAAAAGTAAATTGTTATATAATACTTATGTTTATCTGGTTTACTTTTTTGTTGTTCACTATTGGATACGTTTAAAAAAAAATGGCATAACCAATCTTGCAAAATGACACTGTCAAATGTACAGTATATGCTAATCAGCCTTGACTGTGAGGCATTTCTTAAACCTAAATGACATGTACATGTATATTTTGATACAGCAATAAAAAAATGTACTTAAAAAAAATATGCTGCTGCCAAATGTAGTTGCTTCTTATCTTACTGCTGCTTGCATAATTCCAGCTCCTGTCGTGTATTTTAATTAATAATAATTAACCTCCAACCATTAATCAGATTCATAGTAACACAACAAGCTTTAAAAACTTAAATGGTGAACACACAGGCAAAGTATTTTAGAACATACACAGTCAGATATCCTACAAAAAATGACAGTTGGTAAGACATTTGCATATCCTTGAATGAATCATGCAGTGCTGAATCTGCCATAACCTTCTTCTTAATGCAGTCACCAGGTGAGTTCAGCACAGGCACAAATTCTTTTCCCAATTAAAAAAGAAATGATTGCCTATCAGTTACAGATATATAGCCCAACTTTTTGTCAATTCTCTGTAATATTTTTTTTTTCTTATGATTAGAAGTGCTTGTTACATCAGTAAGCAGCTTGATTAACACAAGAAATTTGCCAGTATTACAATAACAATAGATTTAACTTGATAATTATTTTTTTACTGCTTACTTACTCTGTTACCATACATATTGGCTGTGAAATAATAATGCCATTTTCTTTATATTGGTATTTTATGCATATTCCTTTCCTATTTCTCTCTTGCTTGCTGTTTATTTTTTTTAGCCCATAGAACAAAGAGTTCATTCGTCAGATACTTACCGTACATTTGGTAAGAGAGTGAGAAAGAAGGAAAGACAGAGAGAGAATATTAGATAGATGGGGAGAAAAGAAACATATATTCAGTAGATGGCATTATGCCAACATATGATACCAATGTGAAATACAACTGTAATAGACACAAAATATTTATTTCAACAATTGTCTTTTTTTGGTTTGTAACATTTAAAGAAAAAAATGATACAGGTTGCATTCTCTGTTAACTTCCATATAAAAACCAAGTATTTACAAATATAGCAGTCAGCTCTGACACAGGGGAAACACGCTATTATGTTCATCTAAACAATCCATTACTTTTGGATATGCTCTGATGAACAGGTCATTCACAGCCACAACTGAACACTAAAGCAAACATCCACAGCACACTCCTAGAGAAATAAAAAAAAAATCATGTAAATGTATGCACAATGATAGACTTTATAACAGCTTATATGACATCTAGTATGTCACAGCAAACAATCAATACCACTACAGATTTTAAATTAATAAGCATGGTTTCACTTTTGGACCGAGCCCATTTCTGACACACGTTGTTTACAAGTTTACAAGTTAAAATCTGTATTTTTTACTAGAAAATTACTTAAAACCCCCAAACATTATGTATATACTTTTTTTTTTTTTTTAGCAAAGACTCTGGAGAATAAAATGGCGGTTGTTGAAATATTTTTTGTCACGCGGTATTTGCGCAGCGGTCTTTCAAATGCAATTTTTTGGGAAAAAAAATTTGACTGTATTTAAAAACTAAACAGCAAAGTTAGCCCGATTTTTTTGTATATTGTGAAAGATGATGTCACGCCGAGTAAATAGATACCTAACATGTTACAGTTTAAAATTGCGCACACCCGCGGAATGGTGACAATGTTTCCATAAGATTGCACATGCACCATTTTTCTTTGGGAACATAATTACCTATTGGATTCGTGTATTGAGATTCTAAAGAAAGGTAGCTCTGTTGGGAGGGTCTGATTGTGTCCATGTCATAGCAATGGCCTTCCTGGCAGCAATTATACAAAAGACTATAAAAGATATGTGGATGGGGCTCCAGGATTCATGATGTAGGAAAAAGAGAGCTGTAGCCAAGTTGCATGTTATAGGAGTGTGGAGCACTGTGGAAAGAAAGGAGAATACATATTCCCAAAAAGGTAGTAACTTGGGGCAGGATCATCAATATGCAGTAGTGAGCCAGTAGAACTGCAGTTTATCCAGCAATTAGAAGGAGTAGATGCATTGAATTTGGACAATCCCACTGGGGTATAATTCTATTACTATTCTATTTTAATAGAAGTCTCCCAGTGAGAGAAACACGAGGAGGTGGTAAACAGCTTCATTGCTTTATGCAATTGTGATAAGTGAAAGTTCTGAGAAGGTTCAGCTTGCCATAGTTTTATATTAGGTAATTTTTCCACAGAGAGGTTGTGTGTAAGAGTGGAGTATAGGAAGGAGATTCCTTTATAGTGAGTCAGGGGTAGGTCTGGGTTTTAACTGTTCTTGTCAGGCAATGTATCCCACCACATCATAATATTGAGGCTATTATGTTCTTTCCATTTATTTGTGAATCAAAGGGAGCATACAGTGATTTTTTTTTACATATTTTCTTTATTTAATATGGTGAGGACAAAATGATTTTGGCACCAGGAGGCAACCTTAATGGTGAGCCACGATGAGATGGAAATTGGGGATACAGTCATTTGGTGTTCATAATGGAGCACATACTGCATGGTGTAATTGCCTGGGCACTGGGGGAACAGCAGCAGGAGGCAGAGAAGGACTTTCTGTTGTCAAGACCAGCAGGAACCTTTTCCTATTGACTTTATCCCTGTAAGGTAGAAAAGAAGTGTGATGAGAAGTGTTAGGGTGCTGGTGGTGAGGAGGAGAAACATGCACTTAAGGTACCATGAGCCTGAAGATGTCCTGCTGCACATATAATGTTGGGTTCTTTACTGTAACTTTTAATAACCTGGGGTTAGGGGGAATTGTTTTTGTGTACACATTGTTTTATATCCAACCTATTAACTATTGTGTGTCCAGGCCAGAGCACTTGCTGGAGGTGGCTCAACATATGTTTGAGGTACTAACTTTCCTTGCTACATGTGTCATGTCAGAGAGGGACATCACCATGAGGGGATTTCT
This sequence comes from Pelophylax lessonae, assembly GCF_965119305.1. Lineage (NCBI taxonomy): Eukaryota > Metazoa > Chordata > Amphibia > Anura > Ranidae > Pelophylax > Pelophylax lessonae. The sequence goes on along the minus strand of NC_138769.1, from coordinate 500,947,231 downwards.
CACTCAGAATATGCATTTATCTGCATTTTATTAAGTGGGGGTGGAGCTTCAGATGCACATTATTGTAGTGATCATATTCATAAATTATTGGATGTCCAATACCCAATGCCTTGCTGAATGCATCATGCCAGAGAGGTCCTCCAGAAGAGAGATTTGGTGACTAAAAAGCTTAAAGAGGAAGTAAAGTCACTTAAAAAAAAACTAGAAAAAAAAGCCCTGTAAAGAGAAAGGCATAATGAGCTAATATGCATCACATACTAGCTCATTATGAAGTACTTACCTTAAAACGAAGCCCCCGCCGTTCCGCCCCCTCAGCGACAGGACGGACGACATGTCCGACCGTCCTGCTTCCTGGTTCACGTCCTCCGACCATCTGATTGGCCGGAGGCGCGATTACATCACTCCCGCGCGTGTGCACGGGAGCCGCCATTCAGGGCACTGGGCTCTGAAGAAACGGCACGGGTGGCGCCAATGACGCCATCGGCAGTATGCACTCTAAATATCTCCTTAACGGTGCATGTTTAGGAGATATTTATAGCACCTATAGGTAAGCCTTAATATAGGCTTACCTATAGGTAAAACTTTGTTAAGTGGGTTTACAACCTCTTTAATTTTAAAACCTTGGAGGAAGGTGTGCAGTCGTGGGTGCACTCTGACTTTTTACGTTTTGGTGGGTTCAAAGGACACATAGAGGTGATGGGACAAAAAAATGCAGTTCTTGAACAGACTGTCAGTAATAACTTCCTAGTGAGGTCCTTAACACAGGTCATACATTATTTTTATTATATTTTAGTTATAAATGAATATTATATAAAAAAAATAAAATAAACTAGCTTAGAAGTTCGAAGTAAAAATGACTGAACATTATTTTAAAGACAACATTTTTTTTTCTTTTTTGCAATATAAATGAAAAAAGACCATCAATAGGGGGGGGGCGTGGCCGGCTACTGGAGGAGATGGACGCACTGCGCACTGTAGACTTGCTCCAGCTCCGCAGGATCCATCCAGCAATTAGGAGCAACTGGGATCGGGCGATTCTCTGCCCCAGAACCTCGTACTACACCTGGGAAGAAGAAGGATTGAAATGAGGGGAAAGAGAAAAGACCGTTGAGGACCTTGTAGGCTCACAGATTTCTTTGGCCCAGCAGGCGACCAAGCCTTCCAAGATGGGGCCGGCGCTACGACCTCTTCACAAAGACAGACAGAGGCAGCTGCCTTCTACAGGGGGAACTCCCGGCACAGCCATTCAGTCACGCCAGGATAAGAAGAGGAATCACCATCCTCTGCTTTCAGCAGCCCAGTGAAGAAAAGAAGGAAGATAAAGTATCTCAAAAAAGTGAGTACACCCCTCACATTTTTGTAACTATTTTATTATATCTGTTCATGTGACAACACTTAAGAATTTACCCTTTGCTACAATGTAAAGTGGTGAGTGTAAAGCTTGTATAACAGTGTAAATTTGCTGTCCTCTCAAACTAACTTAACATACAGCCATTAATGTCTAATCTGCTGGCAACACCCTATTTGAAAATGTCCAAATTGGACCCAAAGTGTCAATATTTTGTGTGGCCACTATTATTTTTTAGCACTGCCTTAACCCTCTAGGGCATAGAGTTCACAAGAGCTTTACAGGTTGCCACTGGAATCCTCTTCCTCTCCTCCATGATGGATCATGGATCCATCATGGAGCTGGTGGATGTTAGAGACCTTGAGCAACTCCACCTTCCGTTTGAGGATTCCCCACAGATGCCCAATAGGGTTTAGGTCTGGAGACATGCTTGGTCAGTCCATCACCATTACCCTCAGCTTCTTTAGCAAGGCAGTGGTTGCCTTTGAGGTGTGATTGTTATCATGTTGGAATACTGCCCTGCGTCCAAGTCTTTAAAGGGAGGGGATCATGCTTTGCTTCAGTATGTCACAGTACATGTTGGCATTCATGGTTCTCCTAATGAACTGTAGCTCCTCCAGCAGCACTCATGCAGCCCCAGACCATGACACTCCCACCACTATGCTTGACTGTAGACAAAACACACTTGTCTTTGTACTCCTCACCTGGTTGTCGCCACACACGCTTGACACCATCTGAACCAAATAAGTTTATCTTGGTCTCATCAGATCACAGGACATGGTTCCAGTAATCCATGTCCTTAGTATGCTTGTCTTCAGCAAACTGTTTGCATGCTTTCTTGTGCATCATCTTTAGAAGAGGCTTCCTTCTAGGGCAACAGCCATGAAGACCAATTTGATGTAGTGTGCAGCGTATGGTCTGAGCACTGACAGGCTGACCCCCTGCCCCTTCAACCTCTGCAGCAATGCTGGTAGCACTCATACTTCTTTTTCCTAAAGACAACCTCTGGATATGACGCTAAGCATGTGCACTTAACTTCTTTGGTCGACCATGGAGAGACCTGTTCTGAGTATAACCTGTCCTGTTAAACAGCTGCATGGTCTTGGCCATCCTGCTGCAGTTCAGTTTTAGGGTCTTGGCAATCTTCCTAAAGCCTAGCCAATGTTTAAGTAGAGCAACAATTCTTTTTTTCAGATCCTCAGAGAGTTCTTTGCCATGAGGTGCCATGTTGAACTTCTAGTGACCAGTATGAGAGAGTGAGAGCGATAACACCAAATTTAACACACCTGCTCTCCATTCACACCTGATACCTTGTAACACTAATGAGTCACATGGCACAGAGGAGGGAAATTGGCTAATTGGGCCCAATTTGGACATTTTTACTTAGGGATAGACTTACTTTTGTTGCCAGCAGTTTAAACATCAATGGTTGTGTGTTGAGCTTTCTGAGGGCACTGTTATGCAAGCTGTACACTCACTAATTTATATAGTAACAGTGTAATTTCTTCAGTGTTGTCACATAAAAAGATATAATACAAGTTTTACAAAAATGTGAGGAGTGTACTCACTTTTGTGAGATACTGTAAGTGAAAACGGGGAAACAATGAAGGTCTAGATCTCATGAAGTCCTGGGGACTCCTACCCCTAGAATAAGAAGACATCTCGGATCCTCCACCTCTGAACCGGGACTCCAGAAGAAGGAAAGTGAACTCTAATCTGTGACTGAAAGCGTATTCTAAGATCTAACTCTTACAAATGGTAAATGGAACCAAGCTTTTAAATGGCCCTATCTTATCCTTCCCACCCAATTGGTACAAGATCATATTAGCACAGCTAACCCCGATATACCACATCCCAAGATCCTGCCCAGTTAGACTCTCAGCCCTCACCTGACATGTGTGCGGTTACTTACCCGCAGCTGGATTCTACTTCCTTACAAGTTTCTATGTGTTGGCAACAATATGCCTGTTTTTTCCTACAGTTTTTTTAATTACTTGCTTGTTTACCCAAATTTTATCCAGTACATTACTTACCTCGGAAACCACATTTAGATTCTACAAGCTGACAGACCCCATTATTACCTATGGTACTTAGGCTCCTTTCTCTAAATGCCAAAGGGATAACTAGCCCCTATAAACTAAAGAGATTTCCAAAGGCCGATGAGAGAAATTCTGGCTGCAAATAATATGTGGGCAATTATTATTCTGTACTTTATTTGGAATGCCTCTATCCCTATGTTGAGAAGGACAAGCTCTAGGTTTAGAAGTTTGAGTTTTCCCATGATTTCACTAATTAGGAGAATCAGAGAGAACAAAAACTGCATGCTCTTGGATCCCACAGTACATAGTACACATTTTTTCTATATCCCAATGGTGATAACCCCTCATGATCCAACGCCTCAAGTTCTTCAGACCAGGTTATAACACTATCTTGCACAGTAGAATACCTAAGTTTTGTCCTCCAACCACTTAATGAGGGAATGATGTATGCGCTCACTAGAAAGATTGGACCCAGAATACCATATAGTACATGGGTAAAACCGGCTCATATGGTGTATGTTGGGTTGTCCAAACCGATGTTGTACCCTCAGATGCTCCAATACACACGTATAGCGAATATAAACAAAGGAAGGTTCTAATTCAAATGATGATAGGAAATTAACCAAAAGGAGCAAACATAGTGTAAATCCGCTAACATTTTATTAATCAAAATAAAGCAAATACACTTACAGACATCCAAAGTGTATGCACACGTCATAGACACATAAGCTAGGCTGTCATTGGCGTGGTCTTGACGCGTTTCGACAGAAATGCCTTTTTCAAAAGATATTTCCATATTATTTTAGGCCAATTTGTATTCTGCTTCATATTTTTGATAAAGAAAATCCCAATAAGCGTATTTTGATTGGATTGCGCAAAAGTTTATCGTGTCTACAAACTAGGGGAAAGATTTATGTCATTTTTATTTATTTTTACTAGTAATGGCGGTGATTAGTGATAAACTGAACACCCCCTGGGTTCGGTTCGCACCAGAACACCCCAAACAGAGGAAAAGTTGATTCAAATAAAAGAACCCCATTGAAGTCTCGAACCTCAAAAAATAAAACGGCCTAATTTTGAAGGCTTAAATGCAAGTTATTGCCCCAAAAAAGTGTATGGGGGTCCGGGTACTGACCTGGGGAACATGTAGCAATGAAAAAAAAGGTTTTAAAAACAATCATTTTTAAAGGAGTAGTGATTTACTGCTTTTAATGAGGCTAAAAGTGAAACTATAAAAATGAAAAATTCCTTCAAATATCGTGCCTGGGGGGTTCCCTGAATGTGCCTGTAAAGTAGTGAATCTCTACGATGTATGTAGCCTGCTGCAGCAATACTGACATTTCTAATGCATAAAATGTCATATACAAATATACATACAAATTTCAAATCAATGTACTTGTCATACGGGTGCAGAAAAATTGGGCCTCCGTTGTTGGTGGTGCCTGAACACCGTAATCCCCCACAGTTACTCTTGCTAGGCGCAGGAACGGGCCCTGCTGCTAAAAAATCCATACAAATTTGAAATTGCATGTACTTTTCATACAGGTGCCAAAAATTGGGCCTTTGCTGTTGGTGGTGCCTGAACACCATAACCAAACCCTCACAGTTACTCTTGCTGGGTGCAGAAATGGGATCTGCTGGTAAGAATTCCCTACATATTTGAAATTGCATGTGCTATACAGTTACCAAAAATTGGGTCTTTGCTGTAGGTGGTGCATGAACACCATAACCAAGCCCTCACAGTTACTGTTGCTGGGAGCAGGAAGGGGACCTGCTAGTAAGAATTCCATACAAATTTGAAATTGCATGTGCTATACAGGTGCCAAAAATTGGGCCTTTGCTGTAGGTGGTGCCTAAACACTGTAACCAAGTCCTCACAGTTACTCTTGCTGGGTGCAGGAATGGGACCTGCTGGAAAGAATTCCCTACAAATTTGAAATTGCATGTGCTATACAGATGCCAAAAATTGGGCCTTTGCTGTAGGTGGTGCCTGAACATTTTGTTATGTGTTTGTTTGGATTTGTTATGTGTTTGTGGCGTGAATTGGTGTTCCCCTAAGGTTTACAATGTGAGAAGTATTTCTTAACATGTCCCTAGTCTCTACTGTGATATGATTTAGGAATAAATTGTGTCCTTCGGGTAGGTATACCTATTAGGTTCATGTGTGGTGTTTACTGTTATGGGATATGAGTTAGAGCTATATTTGTAATCTCCCACAATGCAATCCTCAGCAGATTTGTTTCTAGGATAGTAATAGCTGTCTACCAGTCAGTGCCACTCAGTGTTAAGCTGGCCATAGATGAATCAAAATTCTTACATCTCCATAAAGAGAACTAGTCACCACAGTAAAGGAGTTAAGCAGTAATAAAACATGTATCCCATTCTAACCTATATTCTGATATTTTCATTTATTTTCCCACATGTATTACATACTCTTACTTACACTGCCTGTGCACTGTGTGTGCTGTTAAATCTTTTATCCTTACTAAGTCTCCCAAATATAGGATCCAATGTTATAGCTTTACTGTCAAATCATCTGCACACTTCTCCTGCACATACTGCCTGCTGCCTTACCCTCCACACTCCTCTCATGCACATACTGAATGCGTTCATTCTCTCTATATTCCCTTTCAGCACATAGTGACCTCGTTCACATTCTCTGCTCTCCTCTCCTACACATACTGCCCACTAAAACACTTATTTAGCGCTGTTTGTAATATCCCAAAGCTTGCCCTTAGTGTAAGAGGCTCACTTTCCCTATTCCTCAGCAATCATAGGCCCAACGGGATATAATGCCACGCTGTTTCCATCAATGTTATTTTGTTCATGCTCTAGGCTTTCAGGGGAGGTACAACAATACTATTTGAATCTTGTTTTACTTTGAACTTCCTTCAATAAGTATAAATGAATCCATAGCTATTACCACTATTACTACCGCTACTACAACTACTACCTTTTTGAATATGCTTAATGGTCTATGGTCATCAGTAAAATTTATACTGTATATATATATATATATATATATATATATATATATATATATATATGTATATATATATATATATATATATATATATATATATATATACTGTATATATGTAGCACCCTACAGGTAGGTGCTAGGTAAATGCATAGTGGGCCTTGTTGCCTAACAACAAGGCCATGATTTATTTTTGGTCAGGGTGTTGTGGCTCTCAGGTGTGTCTGCTGAGAGGGGAGTTTCCCCACTGGCTCTGTGGGAAGCTTCTCATAGGGCAGTGGAGGAAACCCAATCAGGGACACATTCAGGCTTGTAACTACCCCTGAAGGCAGATTCTGCCACAGTGGATTCTGGGAGTGGGCATAAGTTTGAGTGGAGTGCCTCACTGTCAGAGGAAGTGGATGTCTCGGGGTGCTGCCTGAGAATCCAGAGGGTGCTGAGTTGAGCTGAAGGGGATCCGGTGTGCCGAGAACCAGCGGAGAGAGAGAGAGGTCCAGTTCCAGGAAAGCCTACAAAGGTTATGAGTACTGTGGACTGCCCCTGGGGTTCTGCCTGGTGTCAGAGGGGACCACTCCGGAGAAGGTTCTTGAATCCAGGAGTCAGCTAGCTAAAAAGGGGGTGCCTGGGTTGAGGACCCTGAAGTATAGAGGGGGAACCTGCAGTTTGGGCCCTGAAGAGTCATTGTACATTGTGGAGTGTACCAGTTGAGAGTTGCAACTGCACAGGAATTTACAAAGAGCTACCTCAAGCCAGCGCAGGGCTGGGGGGGGGGGGGGGGTTAGCTATTCAGTTACTTTTGAGTGAAGCAGCGTCAGGAGTCAAGTGTTCTACAGTCCTGGAGCTTCTGGATCAAGTTTGAGGTTCCAGCACAGTTTTCAGTGTTACAGTATATCCAAGCATCAGGAAGCCTTGGCTAGCGTCGGCTGGCGTCAAGACAGCGCAGACAGTCCCAAAATTGTACCTAGTTGAGCCAGAGGAGTATCCCACTCATTCCCTTCTCCTATCCCCTCAATATCAAAAAACTCACAAACCAAAGATGCCGGAATTTTCATTGTCTCAGTTCTTACGCCTGGAGTTTCAGCCCGAATGGGTTGGGAGTGTTACTGGTAACAATGGCAGACCCACCTCAGGCCCCATGCCTGGAAAACCTGCTACATATATATGTATATACTGTATATATATATATATATATATATATATATATATATATATATATATTTGTCCTGTAAATATATATTTGTAAATATACAGTGATCAACCATAACATTATGACCATTGAGAGGTAAAGTAAATAACAGTGATTTGATTTTCTTGTTAGAACAGCACCTGAATGTAGGTGGGATATATTACACAAGTGAATATTTTGTCCCTGAAGTTGAGGTGTTGAAAGCAGAAACACTGGGCAAGTGTAAGGATTTGAGAGACTTTGACAAGGGCCAGACTGTAATGGCTATATTACTGGGTCATGGGCAGCCAAGGCTTATTGATGCATGTGGGTAGCAAAGACTGGCCCATGTAGTCCGTTCCCATAGAAGAAATACTGTAGCTCAAATTGTTTAAAAAGTTAATGCTGGTTCTAACATGGTGCCAGAATACATAGTGCAATGTTGTTTGATACTTATTGGGCTGCATACCAGTCAGGGTTCCCATGCTGTCCAATAACTGAAGAAAGATAAAAGTGTGGCACTGAAGTATTTTGAAATAAAATCACATGGCTCTTATTAATATTTCATCAAGATATAAAAGAGAAGAGAGAGAAGAAGAAATTACACCAGAATACACTTCAGGAAGAAGGCAAGCTGGTGGAGGCAGTAATCTGCTAATGACAGATACCACAGCATACCTCCAGAGGTCTAGTGGAGTCCAGGCCTCAATGGGTCAGGACTATTTGAGCTGCAAAAGACTTCATGTTATGGTTGTTATAATGTTATGGTTGATCAAAATGTGCAAAAGTTTTAGGCATGTGTAAAAAAATGTTGTAAAGTATCAACGGTTTCTAAAATAAAAGTGCTAATAGTTTATTTTCATTATTAACAAAATGGAAAGGAAATAAACAGAAGAGGGATCCAAACCAAATCATTATTTGGTGTGACCACCATTTGTCATTAAAATAGCATACATTTTTCAATCCTTCTAGGCACACTTGCAAACAGTTTTTTTAGGAACATGGCAGGTAGGTTGTTCTAATCATCTATTCTGATGGCTGGGAACTAACCATGGATCTTCTGTGGATGCAGGCTGCTTTAAATCCTTCTGTCTCTTCAGGTAATTCCAGACAGATTTGATAATGTTGAGTTCAGGGTTACATTTAAGATGCATTTACACTTAAGATGGTTTTTAATTACTTTGGCTGCATGTGTGTGGTAGTTTTCCTTCTACAGAATACATTTAGGGCCAATCACATGCCTCCCTGATGGTATGGCATGATGGATAAGCATCTGCTTGTATTTCTTGGCATTGAGGACACAACTGAACCTGAACAAATTTCCAACTCAAATTAAAGAAATGCAGCCCCAAACTTGCAAGGAACCTCAACCATGCTTGCAGACACTCATCATTGATCCGCTCTTCAATCCTTCACGAAAAAACTGCCTCCTGACACAGCCAAATATACAGCCAATAGTGTTAAGAATTATCTTTGGCATTAAAAAAAAAAAGGATTTTTGTCACCTCCCCATTGATTTCTCTCCCCAATATCATTTCCCTCCTAGACACCTTCGGGGCGGCCTCAGGCCTGAGAGTCAATATGTCAAAGTCCCTGGCCCTCAATGTCACCCTCCCCTCCTCTCTTGTGGATCGGCTGAAGGACCACTTCCCTTTCTCCTGGCATCCAGATTCCATCCCCTACCTAGGGGTGTCGTTAACCCCCACGATAGACAAACTTTACCCAACCAACTACCTACCCATGATCCGTCGATTGAAGCGAGAATTGTCTGAATGGTCTCGCCTTCATATCTCCTGGATAGGGAGAGTCAATGCAGTTAAAATGACCCTCTTGCCGCGTATCCTCTATTTCTTCCGGTCTCTCCCGATCCCTGTGCGGAAATCCCATATTCAGAGTTTACAAGGTCACATTTTTAAATTTATCTGGGGACAGAAGGGACATAGAATTAATAAACTTACACTCCTGCGCTCCCGGAAACAGGGGGGTTTAGGCGTCCCAGACCTCTGGAACTACTATCTAGCAGCACAACTAACGCAGTTTTCCGTGATCTATTCCAGGGGGGGGGGGGAAGCCCGACTGGTGCCAAATGGAACGTCAGGCCATTCCCCGACATACTATTGATTATTTGGTGTGGTGTCCGGCCTCTTCTCGCCCCTCGGTTTTATCTCCTACTCTTTCACATTCTTTCGCCATTTGTGATCGCATTCATAAGTTGCATAAAGTGACCTCACATTGGGCTCCGCTCTCTCACCTTTTCCATAATCCAGCCTTCCCTCCAGGAGAAAACATAGGGGCATTTAAATGGTGGACTGACAAAGGCATGTATAGAATTGGACACTTTGTGGATAGCTCTGGTCCTATAACCTTATCACATTGTATTTATTCGTTGAAGATGCCGCCTGTGGAGAAGTTCCGTCTGACCCAAATCTCACACTTTATTAACTCCCTCAGGTCCAAATCTCCTGCACCTCTTCGGGTCTCGCTCTATGAACAATGGTGTGCCCAAATTACTGATGTTAAGGGGGGTATCTCCCTCATCTATGCCCTACTAAATGATGCTCAAACTAAACCGGCCTACATGCTTAAATGGGAACAGGACCTCAACATAGAATGGGACCTGCCGGACTGGCATGCATGTTTTGGGCGTTCCTTCCGGGGTATTCACAATGTTGGCCTCATAGAAGCTAATTTAAAAGTGATTATGAGGTGGTATATGGTGCCTGCTAGGCTGGCCACCATTTATGCCTCCACGCATCCCACTTGCTTTCGTGACTGCAAGCTGCTGGGCACTATATTGCATATCTTTTGGGAATGCCCCAAACTGAGAACGTTCTGGGGGCGCATTTATAGTATAGTCAGGCGGATTACTGGCCTTGTGGTACATCCGTCCCCCACTCATGCTCTATTAGGTCAGCGGATTCCTGAAATTCCCAAATACACCCAGGCCCTCATCTTCTACATTTTCCTCGGTGCCAAAATGGCGATAGCCAAGCAGTGGAAAATGCCTTCTGTTCCGCTCCATTTGGCTAAGCGTAAGATATCATGGATAATGGCACAGGAGAAGATGTACAGCATCCTTGATGATTCCAGAACGAAATTTGAACTGATCTGGGAACCCTGGGCAGTCTACGTTAATGTTACCATTTAATTGGGGTCGGACCTCTAGAACTTTCTTCCTCTTCTTGCTCTTCATCCTCTTTTCTATTCTCTTTCCTTACCTCATGTCAGTCTCCTTTTCTGTCCCCTCTGCTCTCTTCTTTTTTCTTCTTTTTCATTTTCTTGCTCTCTTATTGGTATTGCTGTACTTATAGTGCTTTGTCGCTGACTCTACCTAGTGGGGTCTCTCGGTTTGGACCCGGAGCCCCCACCAATTACTTGGGATGGGTTTTTGCATTGTGAGTTTTTTTTTTCTTTTACTGTTCTTGTTTACAATCTGGAGTACGGGTCTCTAGTTAGGTTAGGTTAGGCCTGGGAATTTTTATTTTTTACCTCTAACCGGTTCTCCATGGGAATCCTCGTGTTTAGGATACCATTTGGTTCATTAATTGAGGTTGGGAGCGCTTCCTTTGAGGCACAGTTTGTTCCCTTTGGGGTGTCTCGAGGGGGGCGCCCTACCGTTGTGGCCTCAGTCACCCATTAGCTGGTATCCCCCCTCCTTTTTTTTTTTTTTTCTTGGTTTCCCGGGTCAAAATATGGTTCCATTTGCTTGACGTACTCCTAGATACTACATATATGCATTGTCAGCAGTTTACCCACCCCACTATGCTGTACTTCATGTTTCACTCACCACTTGTTGTGGATTAGTTTTTGTTTCTGTACCATTTTCGTTATTGCTTGTACTTGTTACCCTCAAATAAAAATTTATTGAGAAAAAAAAAAAAAAAAGGAGTCCTGGAAGTGAAGGTTTGAACCCCACAGAGCCCTGAATTCAACATCATTGAGTCTCTCTGAGATTATTTATGTGGTTAGTTCTCCAAAATGTTTGGTACAACATACTGGATGAGTTCCTTCAAAAACTGTGTGCAAGTGTATCTATAAGTCTTTTGTACCTTTTCCTGTGTGTCTTTAAAAATAAAAAAAAAGAATAATAATAAAAAAAAAAAAAAAAGAATTGATGCTGTTTTGAAGGCAAAAGGCGATCACACCAAAAATTGATTTGATTTAGATCTCTCTTCTGTTCATTTACTTTCCCTTTTGTTAATTGATGACAAATAAACAACTAACACTTCTATTTCTGAAAGCATTCTTAATTTACAATATTTCTTCTTTTTTCACACCTGCTAAAAAACTTTTGTACAGTAGTGATATATATATATGTGTGTGTGTGTGTATATATGATATAATAATATATATATATATATATATATATATATACATCTTCCTTGAATTTTTATACTATTGCATTTCCTTTCTTACCAATATATGCATTTATTATATAATTTACAGGCAGCTGAAGGAGACACATATTTATTTAAATAGAAGTCAGGGCATATGAAGCTGAATAATGGTGACATGCCACCGAGACTGACAGGCATCATTTACCACCTGAAGGGCACATAATGTTTGAACTCTCTGTTATATAATACATCATTGCTCAATGATAAAACTCCTCACACACTGGTGAAAAGCTGGAACAAACTGATGCAAGCACTATTTTTAGTTAGATGTTTGAATGTGACGGATTCCATGCTGAGCAACAACACCTCTATGAAAGGTCCCTAGTCCTATCAAAAGTATGAATTTATAACCACTTTTAGTAACCAAGAAACTAAGGTATTCGATTTTAACTATGTTTCCTGTTACAGTATGACATTTATGTTTAATCTCTATGGGCAGATGTAAATAGTCATGCATTAAATATATCTTAGATAGGCTATGATTAATAGGCATGGAAGATAACTATCTGGTTTAGCTACTGTATCTGCCTCTTTAGTTGCTTCTAGGGATGTGAGAATGTACTTAATTGAATCATGTAAAACAAATGTCAGGGTGTATTTTCCATTCGTTCCAGATAATATGTTAAATAAAAGCAATAGGCTGTGAGAATTCCTACAGCCAGGTCATTGCTAGATTATTTTATCTAACCAATAAGAACAAACTTTTCTTTGTCTCCAGGTTCCAGCTTCAAAGCTTTTCATATTTTGTAAACAATAGTGACGACTTGGTTTCTAGTACATAAATTGACTTGTGGGAGCCTGTAACACCTGAACATTTTAAATATTTGCACCAAAATTGTTAACAATTACCAATTTTCATGAAAAGGGGAATGGGTATAATAAAATGGTAGTAAACCACAGTTAAGAAAAAAAAATCCCCTGCAAGGCAATGTCATAATGTGCTGGTATGCATTGCATACTAGCACATTATGAGAGATTTACCTCAAAACAAAGCCCTCCAGTGCCACACTGTCACCACTAAGAGGTCTTCCATATTCCCCATCTTCCTTCAAATTTTGTGGCCTACGACTACAATGGTGGCTGGGGGCATGATGACGTCATTCCCGCACGGGAGCTGCCATTTACGGCACGGGCTCTGAAGGTCTGGCACCGTAACTGTGATGTCACCTGCTGCATGCACTCTGAATATGTCCTAAACAGTGCAAGTTTAGGATGTATTCACCATACCTACAGGTAAGCCTTGTTATAGACTTACCTGTAGGTACTGTATAAGTGGTATAACAGAGGTTACCACTTTACCAAAAGAGAAAGTGAAAATATACAAGCCTCACTGGACTAGTTTAGTAGTATTATGTTAGTTATAACTGTCCACCAATCAGTGCGACTCAGTGTTAAGCTGGCCATAGATTAATTGAAATTCATCCGGTTCAGCATCTATGGACACGCTGTTTGTACTGAAGTCGATCTATTGATCGACTTTAGTAAAACCAGTTTGTTGTTTTGTTTATTTGTTCGATCACTGCCGGTGGCTATAGCTTCTGTCAATGATCATTATATTGTGATGGCTGGGAAAGCTCCCACTGTCAGAACGCAGTCAGTATTGTAGGAAAGAAAATTGCATAATGTATGGCCTGCCTTCATTTATGGGAGCTAGCCTTATATTAATGGAGAAATCTGAGGGTGAAATTACTCATTTGACCACCAGAGTTACTGAGAGGAACTCTGTACAACTGAACTGACATATATTTTTTTGTTTCATTTTGTCTATCTGTGTAAAAATTGATCATTGCTTTGTCATATTAAGGCCCTTTTACTGCACACAATAAATTTGTGTTGTTAGGTTTGAACTTCACTGAAGTGTCCGAACTTTATTTCCATGTTAATGGAATAGGATTGAAGGTAGCACTCCAACACCAGGGAAGGCAAGGGTGGGTGCTTATAAAGTACACTGGGTGCCAAGTCCTATCAACAGCTGAAATACAGGTATATGAATACTAACAAACATGGACTTTGAAGGCACCAATTAAATTGCTAAAAACAAATGAGTTTATTAAGGGCTTGGTTACACAGTAAAATATATATTTAAAGATAAAAATTACATAATTCATATACAAGACCACCAATTACAAAATATCCTGCTAGATGGAGTGTGTCCCTTTGCAACAGCCAAGCATTGATGCTGCAGCGGGGTATCTTAGATAGCGGGGTATCTTAGATACCCCACTATGGCACCAATGCCTGCCTTAAACTGAATACAATTATTACAAATAAATAAGAATTGCATTTGCTTTTTGTGCAATATTAAAATTTTCTAGCGTAAAAAACCTTTGGATGTATGGTCAGTGGACTAACTCAATTCCTGTAGCAGTTTAGATCTATTTTCAGGGATGTTCAAACCTTTCACATTGTGTGAGATGATAGTGGGGGGATTTCCCCAGCATAGAGTAGGCCATTTTCTGGGGGGATGGGGGGGAAAGAGAAAAAAGAAGAAAAAAAATATAGGGAGGGTGGAGAGGAAGGGAGAGATAAAGAAAAAGTAGACGTGGGGGGGATAGTGGTAAGGAAGGGTACTTAGACTTTGAAAACCGCTCCTGTGAGTAACCGATTGGTTTCATAAATGCGGTTAATTATTAAGTTAATTAAATTTTTGGTTTTACACACGTGAGCTTATGTGAATTTTTGGAGGGAAAGTGGGAGGCGCACATAAGAGCAATGAGCTCAAAACTGTGCCTTAATTGAAAAAAAAGTTTGCTAAGTATACAAACTGAGCAGTAACCAGTCCCCGAGAAGGATTTTATCAATGAATAACGCGTGTGCGACCTCTGAGTGGCTTAAGCTGGAAATTATGGGATCAGGGGAGCCCAGTATAGCATGTATGTTCTTGACGGTCAACAAAACATTTGTCGAACTACAACCTACATACCCATTTACGTTTTTGAATCTGAAACACACATTTAAATCACCTGAGGCTTTGGGAGGTGATATTACTGTCATATTCACCCCACCGCACATAATGTTTTAGGCAATAATTTTACGTCTCCGATGGTATAAATATCCCTGTTGGAGTCAGGCAATCATAGATTGTCAAAAAAACCTTAACAACATAAACAGTTTTAATGCAATTAGCCCTGAAGGTCCTAACCATTAAACATATAGGATAATATGAGAGAAAAGATTAACTTTAGTGGTCTAACAGTGATGTAACACATTTAAAAGCCTGAAACAGTTGTAGCAATTTCTTGTAGTGTGCATTCTCTCAAAGTTAAGAAGGGTGTGGAGCCTGTGATAGGCCCTATGGGCTGAGTGGTGGAGCATATTCTGATTACACGTAGTTTATGTTGCAAATGTGTCTGTTATTGTCTGCTTATCCTCTATGGCAAGGGTCTCCAAACTATGGCCCTCCAGTTGTTAAGGAACTACAATTCCCATCATGCCTAGTCATGTCTGTGAATGTTAGAGTTTTACAATGCCTCATGGGATGTGTAGTTCCACAACAGCTGGAGGGCCATAGTTTGAGGATCCCTGCTCTATGGTGTGAAGATTGGGAGATGGTAATTGATGTTGGAGATGGCCATCTAGAGTAGTCCACTGTGGCTATTGGCGTGCAGAAAGAGGCGTTCTAAACCAGGGTAAAATAGTGATAGAGGTCTGCTGAAATATGAGACTCTGTAATTACTATGAGAAAGCAAAAGTTAGTGGTAGCAATAGATTCATAAGTAGAACATGTCTTATTATGAACCTTTTAACATAGTCAGCATTAGTGCCCATGAGTGGAGAGAGAATCAATATTTGCTGGTGGCAGTTGGAATTCGTGATACAAGTCTGGTAGATCTATTAAGTCTATATGGAGATTACCACAGAAGGTAGGAAGGTCATCTGGAGTGTGATGCATGTATTGCTTTCCATTGTGTGTTGCTTGCACTGCAAAGGGAAACTTCCATCTGTAGGTAATTCCTTTCTCCTTCAAGATTTCTAGTAGGGGTTTTAATGCTCTTCTGTTTTTAAGCGTGATAGGGGATGAATCTTGAAAGAGCTGTATGTTCCCCCCATTAAATGTGATTAGCTCATATTAGCTTTTATGCTCAATCTTAGCCACACATCACCCACTCTTCTAACCACTTGAAAACCAAGCCTTTTCTGTGACTTTTTTTTTACTAGAAAATTACTTTGAACCCCAAACATTATATATTTTTTTAAAGCAGAGGCCCTACAGAACAAAATGGTGGATGTTGCAAATTTTTTAGTCACACGATATTTGCGCACAGATTTTCCAAACGCAATTTCTGCAAAAAAAAAAAAAATATTTTTTTTTTAAAATTTAATGCACAAATACACTATATAATTCCAAATTTTTTGGTAAAATTTAAAAGATGATCTTATGCCAAGTACATAGATGCCAAACGTGACATGCTTTAACCACATAACGTCTGCTCACGTTGCTGCTACTGCAGCAACGTGGCTCGTTATCATCTAGCGACATAGTACTACGTCACTAGACTCCTCCCCCTGTAGGCGGCACTTGCGCGCCGCCGGAGGCGCGCTCCCGCTGTTTTCAGTCACAGCGGGAGTCAGGCCAGGGGAGGAGCAGCGGCGATTGCCGCTGCTCTTCCCCGATCATCGGGGAATCTAGTTTGGAGATCCGCCCGCCTGTGTAAACAGAGCTGGCGGATCTCCTAAGTGACAGGGAGTGACAGATCGCAGTGTTCAGCATAGCTGAACATCCGATCTGTCCCTGTGTCACTCAGTCACCTCCCCCCACACACGTTAGTAAGCACCAGGCATACATTAACCCCTCCCTCTCCAATAAAATTAACCCCTTCCCTGCCAGTGTCATTTTTACAGTAACAGTGCATATATATAGCACTGATTACTGCAGTAATGTCACTGGTACCACCAAAAGGGTCAAAAATGTCAGTCAAGGGTCCGATCTGTCCGCTGCAATGTCGCAGTCCCGCAAAAAAAGTTGCAGATCGCCGCCATTACTCGTTAAAAAAAAAAACACCAAAAATGACAAAAATCTTTCCCTTAGTTAGTAAACGCAATAACTTTTGCGCAAACCAATCAAAATACACTTATTATGATTTTTTTTTACCAAACATAGGTAGCAGAAAACAAATTGGCCAAAAAAATTTAGATTTTTAGATTTTTGGGGGGGGGGATTTCATATAAAAAAATGTTAAAAATATTGTTATTTTTTCAAAATAAACGCTCTTTTTTTGTTTATAGCGCAAAAAGTCAAAATCGCACAGGTGATCAAATACCACCAAAAGAAAGCTCTGTTTGTGGGAAAAAAAGGACGTAAATTTTGTTGGGCACGACCGCGCAATTGTCCGTTAAAGTCGCACAGCGCCAAATCGTAAAAAGTGGCTCAGACGTATGACAGAAAAATCCTCTAGTGGTAAAGTGGTTAAACATTGTGCACGCCTGTGCAGCGGAAACAAACTACATACATTTTTAAAAGCCTTTAAAAGTCTTTACAGGTTACCCCTTTGGACTTACAGAGGAGGTCTGCTGCAAGAATTACTGCCCTAGACCTGCCATTCATGGCGATACCTCACATATATGCTGCAATTGCAGTTTACATATGACACTAGACCAACGCTTGCGTGCGCATTTGCGCGCAAGCACAGGGGGACAGGGGGGCTTTATTTTTTATTTTTTTTTGCTTTTTTATATTATTTTGACACCTTTCCTTTAATTTTTTTTTTTATCATTTTTATTGTTATCACAGCGAATTTAAATATCCCCTATGATAGCAATCTGTAGCGACAGGTACTCTTTTTTAAAAAAAAATTGGGGTCTGTTAGACTCTAGATCTCTCCTCTGACATTAACACATCTAACCACACCAAGATTGGTGTCATAAGATGCTTTCCCAATTTCCCAATTTCCCAATGACGCTGTTTATTTCTGGTGAAACAGAAGTCATGAAATGCTCGTAGCTTCTGGTATCTTAGGCCATAGAGATGATTGGAGCCATTCTCGTCTCCAATCAGCTCTATGGTTAGATAATTGAACTACGGGCTGCACTCTCGGGTTAACGGGTGAGACAGGAGAGCCTGTGAAAAACTGCGGAAGGTGGTGGGAGGGGAGTCCCCTCCCACTGCTTGTAAAAGCAGTCTAGCGACTACTTATCTGCTAGGATCGCTTTTACATGTAAGCGGACTGCTGGCTGTTAAAAACGATACCAAGATGATGCCTAAATCTGCAGGCATCATCCTGGTATAACTCAAAGTCCAGCAACGTAACAGTACATTGCTGGTCCTTGTTTGGCATATAGTGTAGGCTTTCTTTTTTTTTTTTATGCAGCCTGTGGGCTGAATGAAAAAAAGAGAACCTAACAAAAATCTCTGCAAGAAATTTGTGTAGTACACCCACCATTAGCCGCCCAAAACATCCAAACCCACTTTTTAATGATGGGTATACATGACAAAATTCCATGTATACCTAATGCTTTTTTAACTGCGGTGGTGAAATCACCTCCTACAGCACCGCCATCAGAGATTTCCACATATGCTGAGCGCAAACGCTGTTTGTGTCAGAATATATAAAATCAGTGTGGCGGCTGATGAGTGTACCTGCAAGGCAAACTAACAATAGAATGAAAAACAATAACATAGTACAGTAAAAGTACAGTAGGAAGAGTAGAAGTAGAAGAGCAAGAAAGTAGAAGTAGAAGAGTAAGAACAGAAAAATAACTTAAACAACAACTATTTTTGGCTTTTTTATTTTATATTTTTTGTAATTTTTTTTGTAACTTTTTATATTTTTTTGTAATTTTTTTTTTTTTACACTTTTTTTTTCAACTGCAACCTTCCAGGTTAGGGTCTCTCAAAATGTTGATAGCCATTGAACATCTTTCGAGACCCTGTGTTAGTGTGCCCTAAACTGTGTCATGCTGTACCCTGCGCTAATACTCTACTAGTGTGTGGTAGCATTGGAAACATTCCCCGATGCAGAGACCAGGTTGGTCAGGACAAAAGGGACAATAATAGCGGGCATCATGCCTAAATCCGCATCTGCTACAGACACAACATCTTTGGGGGTGTCTTTGGGTAGGGGTGTGCGGGAGGATAAGTGGAAAATGCCTCTCATGCAGCCGGCTCACTGCATCTGGTAGGGGAAGTTGGGCAGGAGCACCTCCTGGATACAGGTAGGCTCCGATGATCTCTTCCTGGAATTCTAGGAAGGATCCAGTTCGTACTGATGCTTTGTATAGCACAAAGGTGATCAGCATAGCCAATTGGAATATATAAACAGACACTTTTTTAACCAGCGTCTGGCTTTACGGGCAATTAAATACGGCACCAAAAGCTGATCATTGAGGTCCACCCCTCCCATATTAAGGTGATATTCCTGGACACAGAGGGGTTTCTCCAAAACGCCAGTTGCCGTAGGAATTTGGACCGTCGTGTCTGCCTGAAGGGAGCACAGAACGAAAGCATTCTGTGTAATCCTTCACTTCACTGCAAGCAATTTGTCCGTTTTCAAGCAGGCTCTCTCCCCCCGACTAAGACGGGAATTTACAAGCCGTTGGGGGAAGTCCCGACGATTAGGTCACATGGTGCCACATGCGCCAATTTGTAATTTGAGCAGGTGACTAAATAGTGGCACGCTTGAATAAAAATTGTCCACGTACAAATGGTAACCCTTTCCGAATAAGGGTGACACCAAGTCCCAAACTATCTTGCCGCTGCTCCCTATGTAGTCTGGGCAGTTGGGGGGCTCCACAGTGCTATCTTTTCCCTGGTAAACCCGGAAACTAACTGTATAGCCTGTGGCCCTTTCACACAGCTTATACAGCTTGACCCCGTATCTGGCACGTTTGCTGGGGAGATACTGCTTTATAGCAAGGCGGTCAGTAAACGTATTTAGGGACTCATCAACGCAGACAACTTGTTGGGGGGTAAACAAGGCTGCTAACCGCTGACTGAAGTGGTTTACGAGTGGCCGAATTTTGTGGAGCCGGTTATATTCAGGGCCTCCCCGAGGACGACAGAGTTCATTGTCGTTGAAGTGCATGAACCACAGAATTTGCTTGTATCTCGCCCTGGACATGGAAGCAGAGAACACGTGCATATGGTGAATTGGGTTAGTGGACCAATATAACCGCAACTCACTCTTTTTGGTTATGCACATGTTAAGGGAAAGGCCCAGAAAGGTTTTAAACTCAGAAACCGTTATAGGTTCCAGCCGAATTGTCTGGCAAGTTGCGAATTTGGATTGGCGGTGATGAATTGACCAGCATATAAATTGATTTGGTCCACAATAGATCTGAAAAGATCTTCCGTGAAAAACAGCTCAAAAAAATTCAGGGGAGTAAAATTGGCTGTTTCCACGTGGATTCCAGGTTGGGCAGTGAATGGGGGAAGAACGGGCGCTGTAGTATCAGTGGGCTGCCAATTAGGATATGCCAGCGCATCAGGGAGGGCACTATTGGCTCTACGGGCCTGGTTTCAAATTTGCGGTGGCTGCGGGCCACTACTTGTATTAGCCACCGCACCAGCTTGAACTGCACTTATGGGACTCGCCACGTCACCAAGTGATACTGGAGTGCTGGTTGTTCTAGGTCCAGGGTGTACTAGGCCACTGGTGCTTGCCAGTCCACCAGAAGGTTGAGCGGCACTAGTACCGACACTCTACTCTATACGAGCACCCTGCAATTCCTGCACTTCAGCGACTTCAGAATGGGGTCGGGTACGCCTGATCTTAACAGGGACCCATCTGACGTCAGAGCTATCTGTCAGGGAGCCACTGTTCTCTGAAGGTTCATATACTGACCCTGATTCTGCCAGTGAGGCTTCCCCATCACTCTCATCTGACATGGTCAGTATACTGTAGGCCTCTTCACTACTGTACCACCGTTTGGACATTTTAGCAACTAAATTTACAGGTACAGTAGTGTGACTCACAGGTAAAAAAGCACCTGGTTGTTAAGGGCTATTTCAACCGCAACAAAAAAGCTGCTGGTGCTAGCAGGGATCAGGCCTGACTCTGCTAACACAGTGGTTTTGTGTTTTTTGTAAGTGACAGTAATCTATTGATTACTGCACTTGCCTGGGTGGGGTGGGGTGGGCTGGGCGGAGGGGCTAAACGCAGGTGCTGGTAGGAATCAGTGCTGATCGTGCAAACAGCACATTTTGGGAACACTAAACTATGTATAGTTTGGATCAGATCAGATATTGATCTGTTCAAACACTATACTAGTAATGGATAGGGATGATCGAACTGCTCGGGTCGACCATCGGTTCAGCCCGAACATTGGGTGTTCGAGGTTCGGCCGAATTTAGAACTTTTTGCCAAAAAAGTTCGGAATTCGGCAACCAGAACCGACCAAAATGCAATGGGACAGGAAATGTGCTTTAAAAGCCTGTGAGGGGGCAGGAGGGGGCAGGAGAATGCTAGGAATGTGATTGGAGTGACTAGGGGGTCCATAGTCCAATCATTAGTGAATACACCCCCCAGTACATAAGATAGCCCCTGCCAAATTCCTAGCATTCTTATACGGGACATGGAAGAGAGTGGAATGCTGTTCTTTTACTTCTGTTACAAAGTGTTACAAAGTGTCATTTAGCATTTATTAGTGTGAGGAAAGGGATATCTAGTGTAGTTAGAGTGCTCTTTTACACTTTAGTTAGCTTTAATTTATTCAGTTTCTGTAGGGAAAGTGTTAAGTGTAAGGGGACCGTAGTGTAGTGTAGTGTAGGGTTAACTGACAGTGACTGCTATGGAAGGGTGACAAAACCCTTCCAAAGCAGGGTGACCGCTATAGAGAAATGATCATTTCTCTGAGTTGCTTCGGCACAGGGATATGGCTTCTCACCAGCCAGCATTTTTTATGCTGCAGGGGTTGCCACTGCCAGTGCTTTTTTGAGGACATGTTTGATGTCAGACATGACATCTGAACATGTGTATAGGGGGTATATATACACAACCATGTCTGTATATATACACCTAGACATATATAGGTGTGATAGTAGCAGAAATATATGCTTGCGCTAATTAAATCATTTACACTAATATATTTCTGCTACTATCACACCTATATATGGCTAGGTGTGTATATACATATAAGTATGTGTGTATATACACCACTATACACAAGTTCAGATGTTTTGCCTGCCTCAAAAGAACCCAAAAAAATGCCCAAAAAAACGCTAGCGTAAAAAAAAAACGCCCAGGTGTGTTGTTGCAGGCATTTTTGGGGGGGTTTTGGAGGCAGGCAAAACATCTGAACTTGTGCACAGTACCACTATACACAAGTTCAGATGTTTTTTCTGACTCCAAAGAACCCAAAAAAATGCCTGCTATTAAACCGGCAAGGTGCTGTGAAAAGCGAGAAGCCATACTCCAGATCTATAATTGCACTAATACAAACAATCTTTTTTTTATGGTTCTGGGCATGCTACAGAGCTGAAACTTCACAGGTACACAGTTTAGACCCCCCAGATACTAAATCCAAAGTCAAAATAAAAAAACTCTTTGTTTTTTTTTTTTTTTTTAAATAATTGGCTTTTTTATCAAAAATGACAATTTTTAAGAACTTTTTTTGTGTGATTAATAGTTAATGGGGCATGAACCAGAACCCTATGCACTTTTTAGGGGCATTTATTGGGTTTTAGGGCTTAAAAATTGTGTTTTTTTGATTACCGAAGTTCGGGTCCCATTGATTTCAATGGGGTTCTGAAATCCGGGCCGAACTTTCGGGAAATTCGGATGTTCTGGCCGAACCAAACTTTTCAAAAGTTCAATCATCCCTAGTAATGGAGGTGTGTGTGTGTACAGTATGTGTGTGTATGTGGTAATCTAGGGGTTAACTAATATTTCTGCGGGGATCTGCGCTGTCCTAGACTGATGCTAATGCTAACTAATGTCACCTGTGACACTAATAATAGTGATCAGAAAAAAAAATGTACACTATAAAAGTAACACTGTGACAGGGCAATGAAGGGGTTAACTGGGGGTGATCAGGTGGGGATCAGGGGGTTAAATCTTTATTGGCGGGTATCCTAAGCCTAAAAGGAATGGTCACAAGTGCTAAACCAAGTTACAAGTCACACTATTACAGAAATATAGGCAAATGCTATATACTGTCTATAGTGTGCAATGTGACAGGGGGTGTAGGGGTTAACTGGGGGTGATCAGGGGGTTAAATCTTTATGGGGGGGGGGTGGCAGGGACCCTAAACCTACTTGGGACAGAAACTAACTCGCTAGCGCTAACTGAAGTCACAATCACACTATCATAGAAATACAGAAAATACTATATTACCTGTATATAGTGTGCAATGTGACAGGGGGAAGGGGTTCACTGAGGTTGATAAGGGGGGGGGTCAGGGGATTAAATCTTTATTGGGGGGTGGCGGGTATCCTAAGCCTAAAAGGAATGGTCGCAAGCGCTAAACCAAGTCACACTAATACAGAAATATAGGAAACTACTATATACTGTATACAGTGTGCAATGTGACAGGGGGTGTAGGGGGTTAAGTGTGCCTAGCTAGGTGTGTGCAAGTGTGCTGTGTGCAGTACTCACAGTTTTGATCCTCTCTCTTCTTTAGATGAATCCAAAAAGGATTTTGGGAGGAGAGAGCGGGTCATTTCTGTGCCTGTGTTTACATTACACAGGCACAGGTCAGTTTCTGATTGGGCAGGACCGATCAACAGGTCCAGGCCAAAAATCATTGGCCTGGACATGATGACTGATCGGTTCTGAAGCCAATCAGATCATCAGTGGGGCTGGGGTGCGCTATGGTAGTGCTACGTCACTTTGCCCAGTAGCGCCTGCCTGCCACAGTAAAACTGCACTGGTCGGGGGTGAAGTGGTTAAAGCACATTTGAAGAGTGAATTACATATAGATAAGACAGATATGAAAGCATATAGGGCTTTATATATATATAAGAGCAAATTCTAGTTAAAAGTGGTAAATGTGTGGATGTGAAACAGGAGGTGGTCATAGGCTGTGTGGACATGGTACAGGAGATATCAAAGGCTGCAGACATGATACAGGAGGACATGTCAGAGGCTGTGGGCATGGTGCAGGAGATGCAGGGGCTGTGGGCATGGTACAGGAGATGCAGAGGGGCTGCGGGCATGGTACAGGAGATGCTGAGGCTGTGGGCACGGTGCCGGAGATACAGGGGCTGCAGGCATGGTGCAGGAAAGGTAGAGGCTGCAAGCATGATACAAGAGATGCAGATGCTGCAGGCATGGTACAGAAGATGCAGAGGCTGCGGGCATGGTACAGAAGATGCAGAGGCTGTGGGCATAGTACAAGAGATGCAGAGGCTGCGGGCATGGTGCAGGAGATGCAGGGGCTGCGGGCATGCCGCGATTGCCGCCTGCCACCCGTGATCACTCCCCACTGAGAGAGAAGAACGGTCAGCTATTGTAAACACAGCTGACCGTTCTTCTCTCTGAAATGATCATGGAGCGCCTGTGATCCTTCTATATAGGATCACAGGTCTCTATGATCATTTCACAAGCCCCTCCCCCCACAATTAGTAAACACTCCCCTAGGCTCCCATTTAACCCCTTGATCACCCACTAGGTTAACCCCTTCCCTGCCAGTGTCATTATTACAGTAACAGTGCATATTTTTAGCACTGATTACTGCAGTAATGTCACTGGTCCCCCCAAAAGTGTCAAAAAGGTCAGTTTGAGTTCCCGGTCTGTCTGCCGCAATGTCGCAGATCGTCCCCCATTACTAGTAAAAATAAATAAATAAATAAAAATGACATAAATCTTTCTTATAGTTTGTAGATGCGATAACTTTTGCGCAAACCAATCAAAATACGCTTATTATGATTTTCTTTTACCAAAAAGATGTAGCAGCATAGGGGGGGGGGGGGGTGTTATATAGCAGAATGTGAAAAATAAATTTTTTTTTTTTTTTCAGAATTGTTGATCTTTTTTTGTTTATAGCGCAACAAATAAAAATCACAGAGGTGATCAAATACCACCAAAAGAAAGCTCTATTTGTGACGAAATTTTATTTAGGTACAGTGCAGGACCGCACAATTTTCCATTAAATAACGCAGTGCCGAATCACAAAAAATGGCCTGGTCATTAAGGGGCAAATCCTTCCGGTCCAGAACTGGTTAAGAAAGCTTGAAAAACGTGCAATAAAAACGCATGAAAGAGTATAAAAAAGCACAAGCTTCAAGCTTTTAAGCAGAGAATAAAAAAGGCTCAAAGTCTTGTTAAAGCAGCTATTTTTAGCTGCAATGTGCATGAGCCTTTATATAGACACCAAGCAGTTCAAATCAGGTGGAGCTAATCACTGAAACCTGCTGGCTTCTGGGAGACACCAGCTGGTGGACACTGGAATTGCAGCTATCAGCCTTGAGAGCTACTGTGCGACCATCAGAGGAACAAGGTCCTGACAAAAAGTGTTCGGAAGGTTATGTCAGCATGCAGATTCAGAATGAACAGGGGGTGATGATTGCAGTAAAAGGGAAAGTCCAATAGTGTGGATATTATATACTGTATAAGCTGTGGGGTGGAGAAGAAAACAAATATACTTTATTTTATATAAAATATATAAAACACAAGATACTTTATCGGGGTACATTCCACCCTGTACAGCAATGCATACATGCCAACTGTCCCATTTTTGCAGGGACAGTCCCAGCAAATTGGAACCTATTACGGGTAATTTACATTGTCCCACCATAAATGGTTGTGGGCCGACATCGTAACTGCGCATGCACCGCTTCGACGCCTGCCGGACTCGGGAAAGCTTGTACAAGCTCGGCCGGGCGGGCGCATGCGCAGTTACGTAATGGTGCCGCCTGGCGCCAATAAAACCTAATCATACCAGATAGTATAATTAGGTTTTATCATACTTATTTACACCTTGCACTTTATTTATATTTACATATTACATTTTTTGTATGGTCACACCTGAGCACATTTGACACTTTAGAATTGCAGGGAATTGTGATGAGAATTTTAAACTTTAGGCAGAAGTAGTGCAGCTGAATGGGAGAATTATTCCAGAATTATTCCAACTCTGCTACTTTGGCCTTAAGTTTGAAATTCCCTTTTCAATTTCCTGTAATTCTCTATTTATTGAGTAGACCCTATAATCTGATGATAAGTAGGCGGAGATTAATTATGTGGAGTGGGCAGAGCTTCAGGGAAGTGGGTGTGGTAAGTAATTAATAGCTGTGCTGCAAAGTGCCCGTGGAATTTGTTTTCAAATGTTGACACTGCATACTGCAGTATTACAATGTGGATACATGCAAGTAGCCAGAGAAAGACGCTAAGTCTGGTATGTGGACTTGGCTGGGCAGCCTCAGAGTAACCACTGGGATAGTGGTAAAGACAATATACAAAAAACACACAGTCAAGGTGCTCCAGGGAGGTCCTATGAAGACAGTCAGGATCCACAGGAGACAAGGAAATCAAGGTAAAATCATGCTTTAATTAAAAGTCTTACATGGTGCTGTGCACACAGCTGCTAGTTGAAAGACCCGAACCATTGATGGAAGTGATGTGCCAGAGGGCTGTAGGAGTCAGTGTCAGAAGGCTGCAATGGAGCTGCACTTGTAAGGGCTGTAGGAGTCAGTGTCAGAAGGCTGCGATGGAGCTGCAGGTCCGTGACAGGAGACTACTGGCTGTAGCACAGGGATCAGAGGATGTCGTGTCCCTGGGAGTAACGTCACTGGAACTCAGGAGACAGCCCCACACCATAGGCTAGCAGGGAATCTGGGAGTGCACCGGAAGGATGAATAAAAAGCAAGAAGCCAAAAACACATGTTTCGAGGCATGCCCCTTTCTCAAGTCCTGACAGGCTAGCCGGCAGAGCAACATTATACACAAATGGCTATAAAAATGGCACATCTCATCGCACAAGGATGGACCAATCATTTACAGAGGGATCACAATAGCCATTACTAATCAATTACAGATAAATCATAATACCCAGTAGATTAAAATAGGCTCTATAGTGGTCTTGCTATATATGTATTTATATACAGTGCCTTGCGAAAGTATTCGGCCCCCTTGAACTTTGCGACCTTTTGCCACATTTCAGGCTTCAAACATAAAGAAATAAAACTGTAATTTTTTGTGAAGAATCAACAACAAGTGGGACACAATCATGAAGTGGAACGAAATTTATTGGATATTTCAAACTTTGTTAACAAATAAAGAAGAAAAATTGGGAGGTTTGGGACTTTAAATGAGAGACATTGCAAGGCTGGTTGGACAGAAGATAAAAACATTTATTGATACATACATACATGATTGGTAACGTAAGATACAGGATAATAAAATAATAAAGAAAACGGGTAAGTGGTCCCCAAATCCCAGTACATCTCAATCAACAAGGCAGAGATTCCAGAAGGTAAAAAATTATTATACAAATCATGACATCATGGGACTCTACGCGTTTCGTGGACAACTATGATGATGAAGGGAACTGGAAAGGGGAAGGAGGGAAAGGGGGAGGGACAAAGCCCCTAAAAATTCCAAACTTACATAGAAGTTCTCATAGCACCAGCATTGGATGTGAAGACACGACCATGGGTGCCTCCCATGGGAGCTGAGGGGACACAGGGCAGGCAGGCAGGGTGAGATGCCACATATGTGGTGAGTCTGGGTGATTCAGTAGTGTTGACAGTAGTAGCATCATAATATCTAATAACGATGAGGTGTATAAAATATATAAAGTGCATATGGATAAAAACATGATGTTGCTTTCAAGCAAGTGCATATTAGATGAATGAAAATGAGGTGGGTGATAAGGGAGAATGTGGTTTGTAAGAGAGAAGATAAAGAAGTCTAGCCCAATCCAAGGAGAGTGAATGAAAGCCCTTGTGGAAAAATCATGAGCCACTCATGATAGAGAAACCAGAAAAGGAAGGTGGGGGGGGGGGAGGACAAATTATATGAGAGTGTGGGACCTAGAGTGAACCAGAGTCCAGGTATCCCCAGGGGAAGTAACCAGTGGGGCATAGCCGTAGTGAAAGACAGAAGGCAAGTTACCAAGGGAAGTGTTGATCCCAGAACTCAGACCACACAGTGCCCAGAACATCGCAAACCGCCTCCAATCACTGTGTTCCCAGCGTCACGTCGGTGTAACATGGTAAGGAAGCCGCGGGAGCGGAGGAGACAGTAGCAGCACCGTCCCATGGGCCACCTATTGTACACTGTGATGGACAAACAGCCGTCAACGATTGGCGCCAAAATGACGTCAGACGTCGGCGCAGGACGTGGCGCCGATGCGCAGCGGGACCGCCCACCAACCACCCCACACCAGGAGGGTGGGGGGAGAGAAGGAGGACACCCGCTGCGCATCGCAGCTCCCGGGTGAGACATCATGCGGTCAGTCAAAACAGACAGTGCATGTCCAGGTGCACTGTAATAAATAGTTGGAAACATGAAAATTAATTCATGATGGTAAAAGTATCATTATTGTGCTGTATGTACATTCTGGTTGTAAATTGTAAAAAAGAGTATACACAATCCCCAAACTGTCTATGGGAAATATGTGAAACATCATGTGGGGCTGGGATATGTAGGCCATCACATGCGGTAACATAATGACTGTTTTATCAACCAATCGGCCAGAGCAATGTCTCTCCATCCCTATATTGCGTAGCAAAAGCAAAGGGGGGAAAGGTTTGGGACTTTGAGTGAGATGCACGAAGGGGCCTTGTATCGTGCAACTCCATCCCTATTCGTTTAGAAGAAGAAAAATTGGGAGGTTTGGGACTTTAAATGAGAGACATTGCAAGGCTGGTTGGACAGAAGATAAAAACATTTATTGATACATACATACATGATTGGTAACGTAAGATACAGGATAATAAAATAATAAAGAAAACGGGTAAGTGGTCCCCAAATCCCAGTACATCTCAATCAACAAGGCAGAGATTCCAGAAGGTAAAAAATTATTATACAAATCATGACATCATGGGACTCTACGCGTTTCGTGGACTTTGTGTATGCCACTTCTTCAGGAGTAGATGTGTGATATGTATCTAAAAAATAAATAAATATAAGGAAAATTGCAACTATGATGATGAAGGGAACTGGAAAGGGGAAGGAGGGAAAGGGGGAGGGACAAAGCCCCCAAAAATTCCAAACTTACATAGAAGTTCTCATAGCACCAGCATTGGATGTGAAGACACGACCATGGGTGCCTCCCATGGGAGCTGAGGGGACACAGGGCAGGCAGGCAGGGTGAGATGCCACATATGTGGTGAGTCTGGGTGATTCAGTAGTGTTGACAGTAGTAGCATCATAATATCTAATAACGATGAGGTGTATAAAATATATAAAGTGCATATGGATAAAAACATGATGTTGCTTTCAAGCAAGTGCATATTAGATGAATGAAAATGAGGTGGGTGATAAGGGAGAATGTGGTTTGTAAGAGAGAAGATAAAGAAGTCTAGCCCAATCCAAGGAGAGTGAATGAAAGCCCTTGTGGAAAAATCATGAGCCACTCATGATAGAGAAACCAGAAAAGGAAGGTGGGGGGGGGAGGACAAATTATATGAGAGTGTGGGACCTAGAGTGAACCAGAGTCCAGGTATCCCCAGGGGAAGTAACCAGTGGGGCATAGCCGTAGTGAAAGACAGAAGGCAAGTTACCAAGGGAAGTGTTGATCCCAGAACTCAGACCACACAGTGCCCAGAACATCGCAAACCGCCTCCAATCACTGTGTTCCCAGCGTCACGTCGGTGTAACATGGTAAGGAAGCCGCGGGAGCGGAGGAGACAGTACCAGCACCGTCCCATGGGCCACCTATTGTACACTGTTTTCTTTATTATTTTATTATCCTGTATCTTACGTTACCAATCATGTATGTATGTATCAATAAATGTTTTTATCTTCTGTCCAACCAGCCTTGCAATGTCTCTCATTTAAAGTCCCAAACCTCCCAATTTTTCTTCTTCTAAACGAATAGGGATGGAGTTGCACGATACAAGGCCCCTTCGTGCATCTCACTCAAAGTCCCAAACCTTTCCCCCCTTTGCTTTTGCTACGCAATATAGGGATGGAGAGACATTGCTCTGGCCGATTGGTTGATAAAACAGTCATTATGTTACCGCATGTGATGGCCTACATATCCCAGCCCCACATGATGTTTCACATATTTCCCATAGACAGTTTGGGGATTGTGTATACTCTTTTTTACAATTTACAACCAGAATGTACATACAGCACAATAATGATACTTTTACCATCATGAATTAATTTTCATGTTTCCAACTATTTATTACAGTGCATCTGGACATGCACTGTCTGTTTTGACTGACCGCATGATGTCTCACCCGGGAGCTGCGATGCGCAGCGGGTGTCCTCCTTCTCTCCCCCCGCCCTCCTGGTGTGGGGTGGTTGGTGGGCGGTCCCGCTGCGCATCGGCGCCACGTCCTGCGCCGACGTCTGACGTCATTTTGGCGCCAATCGTTGACGGCTGTTTGTCCATCACAGTGTACAATAGGTGGCCCATGGGACGGTGCTGCTACTGTCTCCTCCGCTCCCGCGGCTTCCTTACCATGTTACACCGACGTGACGCTGGGAACACAGTGATTGGAGGCGGTTTGCGATGTTCTGGGCACTGTGTGGTCTGAGTTCTGGGATCAACACTTCCCTTGGTAACTTGCCTTCTGTCTTTCACTACGGCTATGCCCCACTGGTTACTTCCCCTGGGGATACCTGGACTCTGGTTCACTCTAGGTCCCACACTCTCATATAATTTGTCACCACCACCATGAAATTATGTGAAATACTGTGCTTATCTGAATGATCTTAAATAAACCTCTGGTGTTCACCAATTCTCTTGAGAAGTGGGCGTATAGTACACCCTACATATAAGAGATTGCAAGAACACTGTAAGGCGCAAATGACATAATTAGTGAAGCTATTTATTTCAGGGTTCTTGTTGAGAGAATTTAAAGTATCTCTCCAAAAGTAGTAAATATAAAGTATCTAATCTGTGAATCCAAAAGGTTTCCCACTTAAATAACACAGAAAATATCTCACCGGCAGAGAGACTTGCCGGATATGCATTTGATGGCAAAGAGTGTTAGAGCACTGGTGTCACCACCACCATGAAATAACATGAAATTATGTGAAATACTGTGCTTATCTGAATGATCTTAAATAAACCTCTGGTGTTTACCAATTCTCTTGCGAAGTGGGCGTATAGTACACTCTACATATAAGAGATTGCAAGAACACTGTAAGGCGCAAATGACATAATTAGTGGAGCAGGTGAAAAATTGTTTTATGTCATAAATTTTACCCATCCTATTTTTAAACCTACTTTGTCCTCGTGCGATAAACTAGCACGTGAGGCATTCACATTTGTCATACTTGAACATACCCACTCTGTTGTCAAAAAAAAATTGAATATAATTTATTTTTAGCTGTTTGGCCTCTCTCAGATTATTGGGTGCAATATTTTCTTCAAACTGCGTTTCATTCTAAATGTAACACAAGGTATATCCAAAATAATAGTTCCTTATTTTGGGTCCATATGTAAAATATGCCAGTGTTTATGAAATACTTTCTTGATAGCGCAGTAATCACCATTGAATGATGTGGTGAAACGAAAAATGTTTTGTTCTGGAGATTTTATTTTATTTTTAGATCTCAAGGGACAGTGGTTAAAGAATTTAGGTTCAAACAAAAAATTGTCCTGGCGCTAATCCCTTAGAGAAGTTCATATGGGGTCATAGTACCACATAACTGTGGCATAAAGAAACCAATGTTGACATATAGCACCTAGGCTGCCAAATCCCTAACACAGGATGATGTGTAGGCTGTAGGAATAGTTTGGAAAGAGGGATGGCGCACTATGGTGTGGAAAATTGTCATGTTACTTGAGTCAAACCATGGACAAGGAATGTTAGTAAAGGAGTGTCCTATAAATTTATTGATAAAAATTAAAACAACCAAACGAACCAATCCTAGAGTCTTCAGTGTCCCTCTTGGGTGCTGTGGGAATCCAATACTGGCGCCACAGAGCAGGGTGTCCCAGACACTGAGGAGGTAAAGAAAAATGGGGTCCGGGGGTCCGAAAAGGCTGAAGTCAATGATGATGGCTGTTCGAGTACTGTGTGCAGCCGCTACACAGACTAGATACCGGGTATAACGCTGTGACCAGAAGTTTCCCCTGGTTGCGTCACCAGAAGTGACGCCCGGAACAAGGATGGAACGATGGTTGGAGGTGGATGGTGAGACGCAAGCTTCTGGTTGCCGTGACTACATGTTTCGCGCGCATGCGCTTTGTCAAGTCACGGCAACAGGCAACCAGAAGCTATTTAAAGTCCAAGAAGGGGGCGGGATCGAGGCAAGACAAACGAACAATGAACCAAAAAGTTAAAAACGTGGAAAAATGGAATAGGGAGAACAATCGTTCAGAATTGTTCAGAACAATCCATCTTCATAGTTGAGGGTACTGAATTCTGTTTGCGGCATAATTACTTCTCCTTCCTAGACCAGTTTTATTTACAGATTAAGGGCACTGCCATGGGTGCAAATTTTGCCCGGTTTATGCCAATTTAACTATGGGTCTATGGGAGGAGCAGTCCATTTGGAACAACAATCCGTTTGCTCGTCATATCGTTTTTTACAGGCGTTACATTGACGACGTCATTTTAATCTCGAGTGGGGGTGTTGAGGCATTAAACTCATTTGTTGTTCATTGCAATACCAACTCCCTGGGTCTTTCTTTCACACATGTGATTGACCCCAAGGAGCTGGTGTTTTTGGATTTGGTTCTATCCCATGATGGTTCACTTATCACCAATAGGAACCACACCAAACCCACTAGTGGCAACTCCTAACTTCATTTTTCTAGTTGCCACCATCCGGCCTGGAAGTGCAATATCCCCGGAGGCCAGTTTCACAGGCTTCGGAGGAATTGCTCTGATCCAGCCGATTATTTGCACCAGGGCCCCAACATGATGAGATGCTTTGCAGACAAGGGGTATCCTGCATCCCTTGTCGAGAGCACCTTTCAGGAACACCTTGATTTCATTCCCACCAAAAAACATACTATTGAGAAGAATATGAATACAGTGAGGTTTACCACAGGTTACAATGACCAATATAGAACCATTTCATATATTATTAAAAAGCACTTCAACATTCTTCAGCTAGACAACAGATTGGCTCCTGTTTTGCCTTCCACCCCACAGGTCACTTTCAAGCGGGCACGTACTATCAAAAACATTTTGGCCCCCAACAAATTAAAAACCCAGACACGGACCCCTAATAGTGATATTCCATCCTATTTTGACAATAGAGTCGGTATTTTTCAATGCAAGAAACGTGGGTGTTTGACTTGCCAGTACATTGTACATGCATGTACCACCATTAACAACAAGAGTGATACTTTTTCCATCAAGCAATTTATTACTTGCTCCACAGAATATGTTATCTATGTTTTAAGGTGTCCTTGTGGCTTATTTTATGTTGGGCTCACCATGCACACATTACGTAAGCGCATAGGTGAGCATCGTAGATTGATCCAGAAAGGGTGTGACAAACACAGTGTTCCCTATCACTTCCTCAAAATGCATAATAAAAACTTCAAGTGTCTTGAGGTTATGGCAATTGAGGCTATACCCAAAAACTTGCTTACTGACAACGACCGTTTTTCCCTCCTTTGCAAATAGAGGTATTCTGGATCTATAAGTTTGATTCCTTGGCGCCAAATGGTCTGAATGAGGGTTTGGAAAACAAAATAGTGTTGTTTAAGTTTCACTTGTCCTGTACCTCCACAGCTTAGCGTATGGACTAGACCGTTTTTTTTCCCTCCCTTTTTTTCCCGACTTTTTAGACATATTTATTCATATTATATTATATACTGTTCATTACTGGTATATGCACACTTGTTTTTTACAAAACGTTCAGGTTTAGCAGTCATGTCACCATCAGGTGTCTAGTCCTGTTCCCCTGATCCATATATAAGGTGCATATATATACGTACATGCCCGTTCATACACACATCAAATTGGGATATGTATTTTTATATACAATGGTCTTTTTGTTCATTCTTTACTAATTTTTTACATACATAATTCTTATGCTTTTATAGCGATATATGCAATTTTAATAATTATTATTATTATTTTTATTTTTTTATATTATTATTTTTTTAAATTATTTCATTTATGTGTGTTGCTGGTTTTAAGTTTTGTTTCCTACCTGTATATGGTTTATACAATGGCGTTTAGGGCTACGCTTTTTAACCTATGCAAGCATATTCATTATATTCATAGAGGTATTGTGTCATCCAATAATGTGTCATTGTATACATATTGTAATGAAGCCCGTGTACCTCTAGGGCTGCTGTGGGACTCCCTATTCCATTTTTCCACGTTTTTAACTTTTTGTTTCATTGTTCGTTTGTCTTGCCTCGATCCCGTCCCCTTCTCGGGCTTTAAATAGCTTCTGGTTGCCTGTTGCCGTGACTTGACAAAGCGCATGCGCGCGAAACATGTAGTCAAACCAGAAGCTTGCGTCTCCCCATCCACCTCTGACCAGCATTCCATCCTTGTTCCGGGCGTCACTTCCGCTGACGCAACCAGGGGAAACTTCCGGTCACAGCGTTATACTCGGTATCTAGTCTGTGTAGCGGCCGCACACAGTACTCAAACGGCCATCATCATTGACTTCAGCCTTTCCGGACCCCCCGGACCCCACTTTTCTTTACCACCTCAGTGTCTGGGTCACCCTGCTCTGTGGCGCCAGTATTGTATTCCCACAGCACCCGAGAGGGACACTGAAGACTCCAGGATTGGTTCGTTTGGTTGTTTTAATTTTTATCAATAATTTTATAAGACACTCCTTTACTAACATTCCTTGTCCATGGTTTGATTCAAGGAACATGACAATTTTTCACACCATCCCTCTTTCCAAACGGTTAAAGAATTTAGAGAATGCCTCTTGTATTAGCCCCTTAGGATAACCTTAGTCTATATATTTTTGTTTAAGGAGGCAACTTTGTTCTTTATAATCCTTTACCTTTGAACAATTCCTTTGGAGTCGATAAAACTGACCAGAGGGGATGTTATCATTCCAGGTGGGGTCATGACAACTTGTATAGTGTAAAATGAGTTACCCCAACTGATTTACAAAAAAATTTGATGATAATTACACCTTCCTCATGGGTTAGTTACAAACCCAAGAATAATAAACTTTTTGGATCTACGACATGGGTAAAATAAAAAAAACAAAACAGAAAAAACAACAGACGTTGAGCCTCCAGGGAGGTGACGGTTTAACATTAGGAGAAAGGTTTAGATGCAGAGTAATGGCGCATGGTCTGACCACATGATCACTCCAATTCGAGCAGAGGAGATTCATTGTAGTGTGCATTTATCCACCAGAAAAAAAAGTCAAATCTTGAATAAAAGCTGTGAACATTTGAATAAAAGGTATATTCTCTCGTATCTTTATGTAGACACCTCCATGCATCATAAAGGTCTTCCTGGGATATAAAGGAGGCAACAGTGGAAAAATGTCTACGTGTAGGATTCATAGAATCTTTTGTGGGTTCAATAATCTCAATAAAGTCTCTGCATAAATTTACAGGGCCTGATCTATATGGTTGAAGCTTGGATTTTAGGGATTTAAAGAATTTTTTTTTCTATGGGAATTGAGAGCAAATACATTGACTAATATGATTGGTTGTTATTGTTAGGTAAAGGTCGCTACAACAATAAGAAAGCTGCCATTAGGATCTTATAAATACACCTAGCTTTAATAGATAACTATCAGCTGCTGCAACCACTAAATGTGTTCCCAAATGAAAGTGCAAAATAGAAAAATAATATGTGGTTGCGTTGCCCAAATACTTGCAATGCTTACATTATATAAAAATTTATAAAATTAAATCATCATTAATCCTCATTCCGTGATATTACCTGCCATAATAAGAATGGATGGTTAACCGCGCTAATGTGAAAAACAAATATGACGAATAATATTATAAATATAAAGAAATAAGCTGCAACTTCAAGTGTGACAATACCCCAAAATCAAATAATATAAACAAGTCGCGCTGAGTTATAAAAAATATACAAATAAATGTATCAAAATGTGAATAAAATTCCAAAAAAAGAAATGAAGAGTTCATAAATTCCAGTGTGCAAATAGTGAGTCAATCAAATGATTTGAACAAAAGAATCCACAACTGATGGGTATTCTGCTTACCAGAATTAGGTGAATATATTGCATAAATATTGATCACTCTCCGCCACGTATGATGAACCCGTGAATGGTCCAGATGCCAGAAAGAAATCCTATATGGAACTCTTGATGTGGTATGGTGATGAGGTCAAGGTCACTCAAATGAAGGTGTGATGGTCATATGGGGTGATTAACATGAAATGACAAGAAACGCCATAGAAAAAAAAAACAAAAATGTGATGAAGAACAAGTGCACTCCAAAATTTAAATGGAATAGATTAAAAATAGTGGAAACAACTCCACAACAGGTGAAAAAGGAAAAAGGGCAAAATGTAAAAGCACTGCAGTGCTTGTATTACAGCTTAAGTAAATACTCCTTACCAAATATAGGAAAAGAAGGTGCATTGAAGACCATCCAGCAACTGGAAAGAGGTGAATAGCAAAGAATTGAAATCCTTACCCAATAGAGAAATGGAGAAAAGGACACTCACCCCTGAGATGAGCTACACCCAATATAAAAACTCCTTGCCAGATACCAGTAAGGAATCCGCTTATAATCAGAGCAGCAGCCTGTTGATAGGTATATCCAGGGGGACCCAGCAGTCACAAGATATCCCACCACATAGGTAATGCACATATGGACCAATAGGACTTATTAACAACAATAATTTTGATAGAGTAGAGAACCACACTGGGGGAATGGCAATGCTGCTCATCTGATGACCTGTTGAAGATGTGCAGAGGGCTTTCCTTGTGTTTCTATGTTCCTATGTGGTTGCGCTGCCCAAATACTTGCAATGCTTACATTATATAAAAATTGTTAAAATTAAATCATCATCAATCCTCATTCCGTAATATTACCTGCCATATCATAACATAAATAAAAATTGCCACAAAAGGATAACTATGAATTAATCTGTGAAGATAATAATAGCATCAATAATAAACGGTGCCAAAGATGAAAGAAGAGTCCAAAAAGTCCAAGCAAAAGTGCTCTAATAGTGCTTTTTCAAGGGATGAATTACATAATCGTTGAATCCACTCAGTGCTCCACCACACGATTATATAATGTTCCCCCACCTGGTGAAGTATATGCTCATCTTATTATTAGATGCATAAAAATAGGTCAATCTCGACTAGACAATTTATACAAAACCCATTATCACACTCAAGATCCTGCACTTCTTCCTCATATCCATGCCAAAAAGATAGAATTAGACTCCCTTTTCTCATATAAAACATATAAAACAGAAAAAGCATTGCACTGGTCTAAAGCCAAATTTCTCTTTTCCAGTAAATCCTATACAGCTATGTTTGCCAGGAAACTCAACCAAACTCCTAAACCATCCCATGTTTACCAATTGCGTATGGCTACACATCCCTCTGAGATATTGGATACATTTCAAAAATTTTAGGCAGATCTGTTGGCCTTTTATTTCCCCAGCAGCTTTTTCTTGGTTGGCAAATTTCCCTCCCCCTACTCTGGCCCACTCTCAACAAGACTCACTAAATGCACTCTGTTCTGAAGAGGAAATTAGGCTTATTGTTAAATCCCTGAAGTCAGTATCAGCCCCAGATGGCTTTTCCTCAGCCTAATTTAAACAATATATAGACCTTCTGACCCCTAAACTGACATCCTTGTTTAATTATATTTTGGAGGGTGGGCACTTTCCAGATGAGATGCTTTTGGCCAACATCCAGATGAGATGCATTTGTCCCGAATCTCAAAATCTGGTAAGGACCACTCCCTGCCGGTTAACTTTTGTCCAATTTCAGCCATTAACAATGATCTAAAATTTTTCAGTAAATTGCTAGCCAATAGACTTGCTGCTGTAATTTTTACTCTTATTTTCCCATATCAATCGGGTTTCATACCAGACCGGCAAATCACACATAACATCAGATTGGCCACCAACATTTACAGGATGCTAATCTAACATTGTCCTCTGTTCTCCTCTTGAGTTTGGACATCCACAAAGCCTTGGATAGTGTCACATGAGAGTATCTTGCAGCTATATTACAACAATCTGGGTTTCATGGGGAATTTTATCATGCCTTTAAAGCCATTTACACCAATCTGCAAACAAGAATGTGAATCCCAAGCTGCAACTCTGATTTTTTTAAATTAGGCAAAGGGTACTCGTTAAGGATGCCTGTTTCACCACTTTTGTTTGCCCTTGCAACGGAACTCCTTGCAGCAGCCATACACAGACACCCAAATATTTCAGGCTACACAAAAGCGGGTTCCGGATACATGCATGTACGCAGATGACATGTTATTGTATCTTACTAATCCCTCGATTTCCCTCCCAAATCTGCTACAGACTTTAAAGGATTTTTCTGCCCTTTCGGGTCTTACATTATTATAGCTAAATTTATAGCAATACCCATTAATATTCCAAGCACCCAATTTCAGTTTTTAAAACACTCTTTTGATTTCCAATGGTCTGAAGTTTCCCTCTCATATTTAGGGATTAAACACTTTTTTTAAGAAAAACTACCTCCCCCCCCCCCCCCCCCCATAGTAGTTTGGGCTTGGTGTACATCCACTCGCTCATTGTAAACCGTGGCATAGTTATAGTTATGGAGTTGCTTTTCCATCAATGCGGCCCCCTAAAGATCATCAACTTGAGACTGCATGCATGAGATTGAGTGATTCAGGTCTATCCTGATATCTTTCTGAAGGGACAGGAGCATTTTTTTCAAGGTATTCTCATAGACAGCGTTGTCAGCATTGTGCAGCTCTGCCAATGAAGCCTCAGGTTCCTCATCTGAGTCAGCATCCCAGGAGTGAGAAGCAGTAGAGGTAAAGAATAAAAGCTTTTTTTTATCGTGGTTGGATGAGAAGGGGAGGCATATGGTGAGGATGCAGCCCTCTTGGAGCAATCTCTGGTTCGGTGTGCTGATTGTGTGGTGTAATCCATCTCCTCATTCACTGTGTATTGGGAGGACTGAGAGGAAGCACGCTGTGGAGTGGAGGGTGCCACTCTGGATGTGGAGCTGCCACCACCCTGTGAGCCGGGGCTTTGAGCCACTGAAGAACTTCATCAGCTTGTGGGGCCCCAATGCTGAATTTTTCTTGTAAGACATGTTGTTGAGTAGTTTCAGGTCCCAGACTGCTGAGTGGCGTGAAGTAGAAGTGGTGGTGTCGGTAAATTAGAAAGAAGTTCTCCTATGGTCGCAGATAAGAGTTTCTATGTGGCCATCCTGGTGCGTAGCCCAACTCCACCCGCCTTTAGTTATACTTTAAAGCCCAACTTTAAGATTATTCCTTTTGGTGGGGCTGCTACTGCACTGCAAGGATTAACTGCCCATTTTTTGAGGGGAGATGAGAAGCACTTTTACTTACTTTACATACAGTCCCACTGCCAGGGATAATTCAAAAAATTCCCAGTGTTGGGTGCATTAATTAAACAGCATCATCAGAGAACTGGTTTAGATAGGATACCAATATCTTTTTCAACAATAGTACAAATCTAGCATTTAAATCCAAATATACTAGAAATATAATGTTGATCTTTGCTATCATAATGTATTGTTATTTTCAGTCTTCACAACTATACCACTGAATTCTGAATGTAGAGTGACAATTTTTTAGGTATGAGATACTTTTTTATAATAAATATCATGCATATGCGCCCACTGTAACAAGGGAAAAAGTTTATACACTGAAAGAACTACAAATCCTTTTAGCAGAATCCACTGATCAAAAATGGACATCCCCAATGAACATCTGTTTAGGCTTTAAATAATGTTCTGCCCCTGAGCCTTCAGTCTCAAAGATTAATTTGTTTGTAACAATCAAGGCATATAGCCTGCAAATATGTTGGAAAAAAAAAACACAGTGAGGATTTAGTTTAAGCAGCACATTTTATTTCAATGTAGCTTAAATGAATAAACTGTAGCATGCAGACATATTTGTGACAGCATGAGGGCAACACAAGATCATGTATTTGCATGTAATTAAGCAGGCACATCTTCTGGACACATTGGATTTTGCTTTCAGGGAAGATAATAATTATATTTTTGGCCTTGTGATCACATAATAAAATGGAAAATCTTAAGCATATTATTCCAAGTATTAATATTTCATTAGCTGTTCATTCTTAAAGCTGCTTAAATAAGTGGCAACTTTGTAGGAATATTGTCCCTGTCATGTGAGTCATGCTAAAACATTGTGTGGTATATTTATTCATGCATTGTTTGTTTCCTTTGTAAAAAAATTTTATTTAAACTACAGATATCTTTAAAATTGTCTTTACATCTAGAGCAAAATATATTCACTGGTCTTCTGTGGTATCATATAAGGTTTTAAAATGAGCAACATGCTGCTTATTAGATTGCTTTTAAAGGCTAGAAGAACCTACATAGAAAATATCTGATAGTTGGGCTTTGATTTAACTTAAATATAATTAAAGTATTATAGAAATTTAAGGTAAAAAAATAATGTTTATCTGTCCGAAAACCCTTTTTTTTAGTTTTGGGTAGAATGGGGATATATTAGAAGCATTGTCATGTTTTACTGCCGAAATACACAATAAAATAAAATACACAACAGGCGCTTGATCACATATCGAACCAAAAGTCCATGGAGTTAAAAGTCATTAATGGCACAGGGGGAGAAAAAGTCCACCATGTAGGGCAGCCATCCAGAAACCAAAAGCCAGGGGTTCCACAGGGACTTGCCATGAAGAAGGAGCGCGGCTGCCCTCCCCCAGGCAGCAAGCACACTCGGAAACGCGTCGCATACAGATGACATCATCCAGGGTCGACTATCCACCAAGCCTTGCTGTCAAGCAAATACACCGAGCCTACTTCCTGGTTCTAACCTTGCCGTACAAGCCGGCCACGGCGAAAGGATTTCAGCTCCAGCAGGACTGATGTCCATGACCGGATGATGTACACTTCTCCACACTGGAACCTTGTTTTATGGGCATGAATATATGCTTACTAACGTGAGTGCATAATTTTATTCATTAAACCTGTTGCATAAAGTCTACACTTAGAGGCGCCTCTGTCTGTTTATGTTTTACTGCCATTCGGGGCTCCAATAAAGATAACAATTAAAAACAGACAGAGTTAGCCTTACCCTATTTACGTTATTTTTCCACTGTCTGTATTGCTGTTAGAGAAACTCCCCCTACTTTCAGACCTGGTGGCAAACTTTTTACCAGACAGGAAGGGAAGGGATCTCTCCATCAGCACTTCTGGCAGCAGTAAAACTTGCTAATCCTTCCCCACTATCCAAAACTAGAAACCAAAATCAGATCAGATGAGAAGGATCAGGGAAAAAAAAACATTGTGTAGATAAAGCCTTTGTATGGGAGCAGCCAAACCATGGTCTTTCCACAATGAAGGCTTTATAACACTTCCCATTTTCACCTTCATGAGATGTGCATTGATCATGTAGTTTCATGGTTTCAGCGTTGCCCTGTACTCACAGCCGATATTACAGTAAGTGTTCTTTCACATTGATGAGGTCTGTTTTTTTCGCATCATAGGTGCAATGCAGCGTTACCTGAACTGTCTCATAGACTTCAATTGTACTGGGTGGTTTTGGTACAATTATAAAAGGACACCAAAATTCCTGCATGCAAGACACGGTGCCATTAAGCATTTTCTTGTCAACTTGACATGCTTTGGAACATGGTGCTTTTTGACTTATACCATCAGATCACAAGCCCTCCGTGCAGTAACGAATCTCAAGGTGTAATTAAACCATTTACTAGGAAATAGCAGCTAGTCTTTTTTGTGAACAAAGTGAAATAAAAAAGCCTGTACAGGTGAACAAGAATTGACATATATTGATTTGACTGCTGAAGAGAAAAGCAGATATTCTAAGATTGGAAAGTCTCTCCTTATTTAGTAAGATGAAAACAGCACTTCTGATCTTTTTTTTTGGTTTGCACTGGTTTGTTCACTCAATAATCATGAAGAGAAGAGGATTTTCCTGATCTAAACTTTTGTGTTTTACCTATTCTGAGTCTCTAAGCATTGCTCCTTTTATAATAACACACAACAAACATGGACACAAAAGCTTGCATTTAACCAGTCTGATTGTGTTTTTTTTTTTCTATACCCCACCCCTGATTAACCACTTGCCCACTGGGCACTTATTCACCCTTCCTAACCAGGCCAATTTTCAGCTTTCGGTGCTCTCACATTTTGAATGATGATTACTCAGTCATGCGACTGAAATTGTTTGTCCTTTTTCACACAAATAGAGCTTTCTTTTGGTGATTTTTAATCACCACTGGGTTTTTTTATTTTTTGTGCTATAAATTAAATAAGACTGAAAATTTTATAAAAAAATGCACTTTTCTTTATTTCTGTTATGCAATTTTGCAAATTAGTATTTTTTTTTCCACACATTTTGGCCACAATTTACACTGCTACATATCTTTGGTAAAAATAACCGAACTCAGTGTATATTATTTGGTCTTTGTGAAAGTTAAAGAGTCTACAAGCTATGGTGCCAATCACTGATAATTGATCACACCTGATTACACCTGATGTACTGACAGCCTATCTCATTTCTTGGGACACTAACAAGCCAGGACAGTACAAATACCCGCCAAATGACCCTGTTTTGGAAAGTAGACATTCCAAAGTATTTAGTAAGAGACAAGCTGAGTTTTTTGAAGTTGTAATTTTTTCCCACAATTCTTCGCAAAATGAAGATTTTTTTTCACAAAATTGTCATATTAACAGGTTATTTCTCTCACATGGCATAGTATACTTGCAACTACATGCCAATACACATTCCGTTACTCCTCCTGAGTATGGCAATACCACATGTGTGAGATTTTATTACAGCCTGGCCACATACATAGGCCCAACATGCAGAGAGATCCGTCAGGTGTCTAGGGACATACATTACACATTAAATTTTTTGACTAACTCTTACACTTTTGAAGGCCCTGGAGAACTAGGACAAAGGAAACACCCAAAAATGGACCCAATTTTGGAAAGCAAACACCCTAAGACATAATCTAGGAGGCATAATGAATCTTTTGAACATGTCATTTTTTTTCCACAAGTTTTTGGAAAATGAAAATACCTTTTTTTTTTTTTTTTCACACAAAGTTGTCAATTTATAAGATATTTCTAACACATAGCATGTACATAGCAAAAATTACACCCCGAAATGCATTCTGCTACTCCTCCTGAGTA
Source organism: Pelophylax lessonae (assembly GCF_965119305.1). Taxonomy (NCBI): domain Eukaryota; kingdom Metazoa; phylum Chordata; class Amphibia; order Anura; family Ranidae; genus Pelophylax; species Pelophylax lessonae. Next base: position 500,903,971 of record NC_138769.1, on the reverse strand, counting down.
TGGCGATACCAACTGTGTGAGATTTTTATGCAGCCTAACCAGATACAGAGGCCCAACATGCAGGGAGCACTTTCAGATGTTCTAGGGACATAAATTACACATTTAATTTCCTGACTATCTATTACACTTTTGTAAGGCACTGTAGGGCACTGATGGGCACTGTAGTGGCACTGATGAGAACTGTAGTGGCACGGATGCAACAGGGATGAGCACTGATGTGGCACGGATGAGGCATGAATGAGCACTGATGTGACATGAATGAGCACCAATATGGCATGGATGAGGCATGGATGAGTACTGATGTGGCATGGATGAGTCATGGATGAACACTGATGTGGCATGGATTAGGCACAGGTGAGCACTGATGTGGCATGGATGAGCAATGATGTGGCATGGATGTGGCATGGATGAGCACTGATGAGGCACAGATGAGCACTGATGTGGCATTGATGAGGCATGGATGAGCACTGATATGGCACAGATGAGGCATGGATGAGCACTGATGTGGCATAGATGAGGCATGGGTGAGCATTGATGTGGCATGGATGTGGCACAGGTGAGCACTGATGTGGGATGGATGAGGCACGGACGAGCAATGATGTGGCATGGATGTGGCATGGATGTGGCTTGGATGAGCACTGATGAGGCAGGGATGAGGCACAGATGAGCACTGATGTGGCATTGATGAGGCATGGATGAACACTGATATGGCACAGATGAGGCATGGATGAGCATTGATGTGGCATGGATGTGGCACAGGTGAGCACTGATGTGGGATGGATGAGCACTGATATGGCATAGAGGAGGCACAGATGAGCACTGATGTGGCATGTATGTGGCACGGATGAGCACTGATGGGGCATGGATGAGCACTGATGTGGCATTGATGAGGTATGGATGAGCAGTGATATGGCACAGATGAGACATGGATGAGTACTGATGTGGCATGGATGAGGCAGGAATGAGCATTGATGTGGCATGGATGTGGCACAGATGAGCACTGATGTGGGACAGATGGGCACTGATATGGCATAGAGGAGGCACAGATGAGCACTGATGTGGCATAAATGTGGCATGGATGAGCACTGATGTGGCATGGATGTGGCACAGATGAGCACTGATGTGGCACAGATGAGCACTGATGTGGCATGGATAAGGCATGGATGAGCACTGATATGGCATGGATTTGGCACGCATGAGCATTGATGTGGCATGAATGAGGCATGGGTGAGCACTGATGTAGCATGGATGAGGCACGGATGAGTACTGAAGTGGCACGGATGAGCACTGATGTGGCATGGAAGAGGCACGGATGACCACTTATGTGGCATGGATGTGGTATGGATGAGCACTGTAGCTGCATGGATGTGGCATGGATGAGCACTGTAGCAGCATGGATGTGGCACAGATGAGCACTGATATGGCATGGGTGAGGAATGGATGGGCATGGATGAGGCACAGATAAGCAATGATGTGGCATTAGTGAGGAATGGATAAGGCATGAATGGGCACAGATCCAGCCCACTCGTGCTGCTGCACTGGCTCCCTCCTCCACTCACACGCTGTACCGATCGGTGTGAGGAGAAAGCTGAACCAGACATGCTCCGGGTTGTTGACAAGTGAACGCTCTGTCATTGGATGGAGCAATCAAAAGATAAAGGGCTCCTGTCATTGGCCCTTTACCCGGATCCGTGATGCGCCGGGTCCAGAGGATCACAGGCTCTTCTGGGTACATGCCCCAGGGAGCGCCCGAGAAGTGCTAGTTCGGGAGAACATCATAGTATGCCCTCCCAGAACTAGCCAACAATGCTGTAGCCCTCATTCAGCTATGGCCTGGTTGGCAAGTGGTTAAAATCAGGAAACAAATCTTACATTTAGTGCAGATCTAAACTATGCTAAGCAGCAACTAAATCCTCCAATCCTTTACAGTCAAGGAAGCTGCCATCTTAGCCTCTATTTTATCTGCATTTGCCTAGTTATGGCACATGTGATCAGCTTTAACATCAGCCATGTGGGTTAATAACTTGGTGGAAAGTTAACACAAACCCAATATAACCCAATGTAATGGTCACCATTCAAGGCATTCCTTTAATATAACTGATTTGGGGAACTATTAAATTGATGGATTTAGTTCCACTCTAAAGTGGGACTAAAAGCACAAATACTTACCTTAGTTCCAACAGTTTATCACTGGTGATAGTATATTCTCCATGTGTGCTTGTCTTTGGCAGCTTCAGTTGGTCAGTACAGGATGACATCACTCACACACATGCACAAGAGTGCAGACATCCTGGCACACTGTGCGGGAATATAAACTGAGCTGCATGTTTGCAGCTCAATGTACATTCCACAAATGGATGCGAACAGTCAGGTAAATTAACTTCATTTATTGCATGTCTCTTCTCTCAAAATTAGCCCACCTGTTCACAATTTTTTATTATTATATTTATTTCCTCTTTTCCACCTTTAAAAGCCCAATGAAGCTTTCAGTTTTATTCAGTTAATAGATAGGTAAATGAGCCCGAATGTTGCTGTTCACCTGAATTTGCGGATCGCTCGGCAGGATGTTCGTCCGCCGAGCGACCCACAATGCAATGTGCGCTGCACAGTACATTCTAAGCCCTGATTGGGCAAAGTGTTTTTTTTGTTTCATTATCATTATCATTTATGCCCTGCTATACATCATATAATAAAGGTGATAAAGGTTCATTTGCTGCAATATAGGAGTTAGGTGAGCACTACGTGCCATATTAGGGAGACATAAGTAGCTAGAGGTGAGGGTTGTTAGTGGCTGAGTAGAGAATAAATAAGGAATAATGGAAGAATTCCAAAGGACTGTTTAAGCATTCTGAATGCACATATAATTGAAAGAAAATGTCATGAAATCTTGTTGTTACTTCAATGTTGAATGGTGTGAAGTGATACAAGGGTTGGACAGTGTGGTAAAGTGAATAGATATGACAAATACCAAATATATATATATATATATATATATCAACCAAGGGTTTTTAGACAGCAGGAATATAGTATAAACAATAAAAATTAAAATCCATATACAGTTTTAAAATGTAAGCTCTGGGGGGCCCCAATTTAAAAGTAACTGATGTCCTATAAACAAATGGCAGGTGACATTATTTACAGGAATTTCCAATAATTATGTACACCTGTTTAATATAATTTATAATAATAACACCTGTTTATGAAAACCCCAACGCGTTTTAAATGATGATCAAACTCTTCCTCAGGGGGATGGGGATATCTTGAAAAAGTAAGGGGATTGTTTGACCCTCAACCAGAGCAAAATCTAGTTTAAAAATTTCAACCTGTTTTTTAGATTAGCCCTTGCAGAAATATACTTGTCCCTGTTCCCATTCCTGAAAGCTGTATTCTGCTTCCTAAGACATTATCGTCATCCAGGGTTTCAAATTTGGAAAAATCTTGATACGCTTATCTTTCTTTGCATTGTCCACACAAAACTTTATTTATTGCAGTACTGGATCTGAGTACAAGCTCAAATCTCACTGCCCAAACACGCCCTAGTCTGTTCTTTTCTTTTCAATGGTTTTTTTTAAAGATTTTCAAACCAACAAACAAAAAAATATACAGAATTATCATTCATCACAGAAATCAAAGCATACAATGACATATAAAAACTGAGGGTCACATACTTACATTGTGCATCTATCTGCAATTGTCAAGACTATAAATTGACTTGCATTCCCCTGAGAGTGTCACCCAGCTGGGCAGAGAGAATGGCGCCGCAAGATCCGACACCCCAACGGGAACTAACTGTGTCTGGACCCCGTGCCCCGCCCTCCTCAACCCCACTCCGGCTCCACTGAAACCTTCACTTTCCTTCCCAGGGAAACGCCATAATAGATACTTTGAATGGTCATATTGCTATGTGAGGCAGTAGTGACCGTAAAACAGAAAAGTATGAATGATACAGGCAAAAAATATAAGAACGAATAGACTATCAACAGGACAGTCTGAACAGAGCCTCCTAAACAAAAGTAATCATCAAATTAAAATGTACATTTTAATATGCAATATCCATCAACCAGGATACAGTCTCGACCATTGGGACTACTGTTTTTGAAATGTCAATGTGGAATCCCTCGATCCGGCAAAGAACTTTTCATAAGAATGGTGCACCTTAACTCTTTTTATAACATCATATACAGTAGGTATATGGGCTGATCTCCAGGAGGCAGACACCGTTAGTCTAGCTGCTGTAAGAATATGTGAAATCACACACCTATTTCCCCTGGAGACCTTATGGATTCCAAGGTTAAGTAACGCTAATGCAGGTGACATCGGTACTGCGTTGCCCGTCACCGAGTCCATCAACGCAAATACAGCAGACCAGTAACTTTTTAAGCGTCTGCAGTCCCAAAAAGTGTGGTCACAGATCAGCAGAAAGGGCAAAAGAACCGCTCCAGTGATAAGGTAATCCCAACCATCAAAATAAGGTGCAGCAAGGATCCGCAGTCCAGGCAACTATAATGTATAGAGAGAAATAGCCGCACTCCCAATTGAAGGTGAAAAATATAAAATCTGTTTTATTCATATCCAAAAGATAAAATCAATTCAAAGTGTATCCATAATACAGTCAGAGACAAGAGATGAACGCATAGTAGTTGATGCGTTTCACGGATAAACGTCCGCTTAGTCGTAACCATAAAAAGTGTGGAACAGATTACCCTTGGCCTCACATCCCCTCCAGCACAGATCAGAATTATTTTTAAACATAATCACAAGTTTAGAGGGGGTGAGATAACTGCAGTTAAGCATTTTAAGTGCCCCTTCCCAATGGTTAGTGCAATGAGTAAATTGGTGATAAGTCTTAATAGCCGCTTGCCATTCTTTTCTAGAGTAAACTGCTTTCAAGTCCTTCTCCCAGTCAGTCATGGCTGCTGATTTGCTCGGGCGAGTAGAGGAGTTCAAGATATAGTAGAACCATGACAGTCGTTTGGGTTTGAGATATGCTCTGGTAAGATAGTCCCACACTTCAGTCCATATTACAATTTGCGTATTGGGGAATTTAAGATGGTAGTGGTGTAGTTAGGCATAGAAAAGGAAGTTAGAAGTATGTGGTTGGGATAATATCTGTGCGTAGGTAAGTGAGCGTAGGAATAAGTGATGTGGGGTTTGAAGTGATGGTAGGAGGAATTCATAAGAGGCCAACGTAAGGTCTTTATTGCAAAGGGGAGCACCGGAGATATTCCGAAGCGCCCCCCAAGCATTTACTGTGGCTTGGATAGAAGGGATTGCAGGATAGTGAATTTGTCGGTCAGTCAACGTTGCTAGGAGGAGGGAGAGAAGATCCTTATTAGCCGCCAGAGCCCTTTCCAAATGCACCCACAATTTGTCGGAATTTGGATCGAACCAGGCCTTCATTTGATCTAATATAGCAATATAGCTGCCAAATGATATTTTTTAAGATTCGGTAGTCCTGCGCCTCCCACCCTCCTAGATTTCATGAGGGTAGAGTATGGGATCTTTGGCACCTTCCCATCACACAAAAATTTCCTAAATAGTTGATCTACATTCCGAAAAAAGGACTCAGGTAGGGCAATAGGGATGGTTCTGAAATAGTAAAGAATTTCCGGAAGAACTGACATTTTTAGGGCAGCTATCCTTCCTAGCCATGAAAGTTCAAATTGGGCTATCCGTGACAAATAGTTTTTGATAGTATTTTGTAGAGTAGAAAAGTTAACAGAGTACGTGGTGGATGTTGGTAATGCCAGGTCTATTCCTAGATATGGGAGGGAAGTCATGGTCCATTGAAAGGGATGGGTCCTCTTCAAAACTGTCAGGGCCCAGGTGGTACTAATAGTGGCATGCATTGGGATTTAGTGACATTCAACTTGTAGTATGAAAGTGCTCCGAAGGTGTCTAAGACCTGTGCGAGCTTGTTTAATGAGGTTACTGGGGACGTCAGAGTGAGGATTACGTCATCCGCGAAAAGTTCTATTTTATGGTCCCTGTCACCCACTCTTATACCAGTGATTTGAGAGTCGCTACTGATGGCCTCCACCAGAGGTTCCATAACCAGTGAGAAAATCAATGGAGATAGCAGTCACCCCTGACGGGTGCCATTGGTGATATTAAAGCTATCTGACATAGCGTTGCATGTATATACCCTTGCCGATGGAACAGTATATAGGGCTGCTATGGCATAGTAAACAGGACCCCCAAGCCAAATCTTTGCAGTGTAGCTCTGAGGTACCCCCAGTGAACCCTATTGAACACTTTTTCAGCGTCCAGCGTCAGGAACACTGAGGGCACCCCACGAGCCTCCGCCACCTTCAGCAGATTGAACACCCTCCGAGTGCCATTGGGTGCTTGTCGACCCTGCACGAAACCCACCTGGTCAGCTCGCACCAAGTGGGGAGTAACCTTTGCTAGCCTTTGGGCCAGAATTTTAGCATAGAGTTTTAAGTCTGTATTTAACAGAGAAATGGTGCGAAAGTTTTGAGGTGTGTCTGGAGCTTTACCTGGTTTTGGCAGGACAACAATGATGGCCTGGAGCATCTCCGAGGAGAAGCAGTGTTAAAATTGCAAGAGAAATCTCTTGTTCCGATATTGGTGCATTTAAGTCATTGAGCATGTCCTCCGAGATCGAGGGAAGATTAAGTGAGTTCAAGAAGGTATGGATCTCTTGCTCATTTGGCTGCGGTGTGCTAGTGTCTTTTTGCAGGTTATAAAGGTCAGTGTAATATTTAGAGAAAGCGTTAGCAATTTCTGAAGGGTTATACACAAGGCTGGCAGTATGAGGGTCCTTTAAGGACAAAAGTTTAGTCTGGTGTTGCCGTTTTCTAATATAGTTGGCCAGCACTGATTAAGTTCACCCAACAATGCCGGGGTTGGGTCTGCTTTGTGTTTAGCTTCCAGAGACTAAGGTTCGCCGTAAGGTTGGTCATTGCCAAAGTCCGTTCCTTTTTTACCCTAGAGGCCAGCTGAAGCAGGAGGCCTCTAGAGTAAGCCTTATGCGTGCACCATAAAGTAAAGATATCAGTGTCTGGTAGATGATTATCTAAGAAAAAGTCCCGAATCCGACCACACAACCGCTCCCGGTGGCCTTGGTCCCCGAGCAAGGAGACATTATTGCACCACATATGAACCAGGGTGACCTTGTTGGATTCTGAGACCACCACCGTGACTGGGACATGGTCATACCAGCATATCGGATGGATAGACACTGATTCTACCGCCTAGTCTGTTCTTTTAAAACAGTCCTGCAAATCTGAAACAGCACTATCTGGTCAAGTTTTTATTTCTTTATACTCCAGAGGAATTCTTAGCCTAATGGGAACATATGCTGGAATTAAAAATAATGAGAGGTGGTCCAAGTGACTCAAATGGGAAAGAGGAATTTCTCTATAAGCTTGTTTAATGTTGGAATAAACCTTATTTACCATATTATCTCCTCTAGTAGCACACTTCACAAACTGATACAGTCTTGGAAGCACAAATTTTAAATTTGCTTTATTAAACACTTCCATACAGGGAACTTTCACCCCTTTCCTGCCCAGACCAATTTTCAGCTTTCAGCACTCTCACAATTTGAATGATAATTACTAATTTTTTCACACAAATAGAGCTTTCTTTTGGTGATATTTAATCACCACTGGGTTTTTCATTTTTTGTGATATAAGTAAAAAAAGAGTGAAAATTTTGAAAAAAAAAAAAAAACCATTTTGTTTTAGTTTCTATTATAAAATTTTGCAAATACATCTTTTTTTAAAAAAAATTTGGGCCAAAATTTATACTGCTACATATCTTTGGTAAAAATAACCAAAATCAGTGGATATTATTTAGTCTATGTGAAAGTTATAGGGTCTGCAAGCTATGGTACCATTCATTGAAAATTGATCACACCTAATCACACCTGATGTACCAACGGCCTGTATCATTTCTTGAGGCCCTGAAATGTCAGGACAGTACAAATACCCCCCAAATGACCCATTTTTGGGAAGTAGACAGTCCAAGGTATTTAGTAAGAGGCATTGTGAGTTTTTTGTAGTTGTAATTTTTTCCCACAATTTGGGAAATTAAGATTTTTTTTTACACAAAATTGTCATAATAACAAGTTATTTCTCACAAACAGTATATGCATACTTGCATTTACCCCCCAAAATACATTCTGGTACTCCTCCTGAGTATGGCGATACTACATGTGTGAGACTTTTACACAGCCTGGTCACATGCAGAGGCCCAACATGCAAGAAGCACTGTCAGGTGTTCTACGAGCATTAATTACACATATAATTTGCTAATGACCTATCACAATTTGAAGGCCCTGGAGCACCAGGACAATGGAATTACCCACAAAATTACCCCATTTTGAAAAGGAAACACCCTAAAGTATATTCAATGAGGCATAATGACTCTTTCGAACATGTCATTTTTTTCCACAAGTTTTTGGAAAATGTGAAAAGAAAATGAAAACGTATTTTTCTTACACAAAGTTGTCAATATATAGGATATTTCTAACACATAGCATGTACATAGCAACAATTACACCCCAAAATACATTCTGCTAGTCCTCCTGAGTATGGCGATACCACGCGTGGGAGACTTTTACACAGCCTGGCCACATACAGAGGCCCAACACCCAAATAGCACCTTCAGGTGTTCTAAGAGCATACATTTCACATCTAATTTCATCACAACCAATCACACTTTTGAAGGCCCAGAACAATGGAAATGCCCAAAAAATGACCCCAGTTTGGAAAGCAATCACCCCAACACATAATCTAGGAGGCATGGGCTGCAGATAGGTACTTAGTGTAACAGATAAACCGACACTCTGACCGGGCACCTCCATTGACGGATGCTCCTAGTGCTTCCAGAGGGCTCCAAGCACTCCACCAGACACCGTAACCACTTCAGACCCCATGAGCCGCCACAGCTTGGTTGGGGTTTCGCCGTCCCCTACCCACCCTGGATCTACAAAAAAGGCCCCAGGCTCCAGTGGGTGAACCTCTCTTTCCCCAGAGAGTGCAGCATATTACCCCAATGAGAAGCAGGACTCTAGATTGAGGGTGAAGTCACTAACTTTATTTAACAGGAAACATACTTATATACAGTTTCCCCCCACAAGGTTACCGCCCAGGTGGACCTTGTTGAGGACAGGCCCTGAGATTCACAATCCAATGAAAGCAGAGTTTTACACTCCCATACAGTGTACACAAAGATACACTATGTGGGACAATCCCTCCTCCCCTTTAGCAGTCAATTCACATACACATATACATCCCATAATAAGTTTATCTTAAGGCAGACAGAACAATGTGAGGTCAGACGTATTTCTGGCCTTCACAGCCAACGTAAGACGCTATTTCCCGTGTGGTGGAACGCAAGCGGAATTGCGCTGGAACGCACGCTGCTCGTTGTAGTGAGGAGGACGGTAGGATCGCTCTCCATTATATGCCAGGAATATAGCAATATATTTGATGAGCCTATACATTTTGTATTCATTGTTTGCGAGTGCATTATTTGAAAGCTTTTTATCATTTAATTCATTTATTGGAATGTACTGCACCATCTGGTTGTTTTCTGTTCATATGTCTGCATCTATGGGAAGGACATCCTGAAGGGGCCCCAGTTCATATCCACTTGCCAACCCTTTTTAGACCCCTGGACTATAAGGTCATAAGGGGTCTATGCATTCTGGTAAGTGGATTCACTTGTGAGGAAGAGGGCACTTTTGGATCCACAAGAACCATTTGAATTCACTTTGAAGCATTTTGGATCATGTGCTATCTGCATAATAAATTATTTCACTGGACACTTGCTTAAAAATGTTTTATTTAATATTTCACTGGACACTTTCTTAAAAAATATATTATAATTTTCTCATTTATTATTAATTGAACCCAGTCCAATGTATCACTGGGAATTGGATATCACTTATTTATTGATTATTTGCTATTTTTGCATTATAGAATTTGTATGAATATTTGTGTCACTAGATTTAGATTTACACTGTTTCAGCACTGTGTTATTCCATGCCATTATATATTAACATTTAACAATGAGACAGACACAATCCACATTCCATTTCAATACACAAACAATAGGGAAGCCTGTCAATGACAGTCTGTGTGCCTCTCTCACAGACAAGCGCACGGAATACACATTATCTAGGAGTCAGACTTCATGGCAATAGTCTATAACAGTCTAAGTCTCCCAGTGTAAAGTAGTATTAAATCTTCATATTTCTATATGAAGATATTACTGACAAATATTGCTGTCCCATCTGAAGCAATTCAAACCATAAAGTATCTGCTCCTCACCTCCAGTGACGGTGAATACCATCACACTCAGATACTCTGATGAACTGCAGATAGGTACTCAGGTACTCTGATGAGCTGCAGATAGTTACTCAGGTACTCTGTTGGGCTGCACACAGAAACTTAGGTACACTTGATAATACAAAAAAACAGCGCAAAATGATTGTGGCTGGCATAAAACATATGTGAAATATATCATCATCAATATAAGGAATAAATCAAATATATAATAGACCCTTGTGTATAAACAATATCCTGTGTGATAGATAATAATAAGTACAAAAAGTTCATAAGTGCAAATAGTCCATCAAAACGTAAAAATATAAATTCCAAAGTGCTTCAGCAGGTAGCCAGTGAAAGACAGTCCGGGACAAAGTGGACCCCCAGACAGTACTGTGTAAGGGTCACACAAGCTTAGTCCAGTAAGGAATCCAAGCAGTATCCTCTAGACTGGTTAAAACCTCAAAGGGACTTCCAATAGGCAAACTCAGCAGGATATGGGGATCATATAGGGAAGAAAGGCTCACAATAGTGTAATACTGACTAAATAAACTTTTTATTTAAACCATAAATTGGATCACTCACATTTAGTATAGAAAAAGCAGGCTGATACAGTCATTTGTTGGGTAAAACAGATCCTGTAGATCGCGATGTGCTCGGGGCTGCGCTGGTCCCGGCGTGCGTTCCACCGCTCCCGGAAATGACGTCACAGCTAACGTAGGACCGGAAATTGCATCGACACGTTTCGCCCTCCTCCAGGGCGTTATCAAAGACGTATTTCCGGCCACTACATTGGAGGGATATAAATACCCCTCCTCTAATTTATTAGTCATTTCCTGTTCCTGTTGGGTGTACCTGGCCTCATGTACACTCAACCGAAACCCCTTGCCAATCATGTCTTAAATGTTTGCTGCATACTATATAATATGAATGTGACATAATCTAGCAGGATACATATATATATTCCATCAAGATGAGGAACCCAACCAAAAATATATATATCTCCTGATATACATAAAGATATATATATATATATATATATATATATATATATGTTTCAAATCAGTTAAAAAATATTTTTTATTATTAATTCATTTCACAATCAAAAACAATGATATTATTAGAAAAAAAATTTCTTAAAAGAAAAATAAAAAAAATAAAAAAAATATATATTGGCTGTAAATGCCTTCTGATTAGGTAACCAAGACTGGAAGGTAATTGGACCATTCCGATATTGCAGAAATTTGATATCTAAAAACATATACATATATATATATAAGTTAAACAGAAAAAATAACTATAAACTATTTAACAAATATATAAAAACATGTATAAAAATATATGTATATATATATATATATATATATATATATATAACAGCCTAACAAAGGGCTATAAAATGGTGTGAATTACTCCTTAATTAAACCACCTTACTGTAAAAACGCCCCCCATGATACCGTGTACAGTCCATATATAGTACCCAGGCTAGATGGCTGAAAATGGGTGCAAGGTGCATCAAACCGTACTCAATGGTACCTCATGGATTACATATGAACTTGTCTATAGAATTGCATATAAAAATACATATAAAAAAATTACATATAAAAATTACCAGTTGGATAAAAAGCAGTTTAGGTCGAAGTCAATATTCAACCCCTGGGGGTGCAGTGTTTTTAAAAAATATATCCACCTTCCTTCATTCTGTGAAATCCCCCGGGTGAGGTTTCCCCCTCTCCAATTGGGTACTATCTTGTCTATGCCACAAAATTTAAGTCCGGTTGGGTCCTGGTTGTGAACCAATCGAAAATGATTCGATAGGCTATGTTTTTTAAACCCATTTTTAATATTGGTGACATGTTCACGTAACCGGACTCCCAATTGACGGGTAGTTCGGCCCACATACTGGAGCTTACATGGACATTCCAGAAGGTATGTCACATGTGTAGTGCCACATGTGATGAATTTGTCAATTTCGTAGGTCTTCCCTGTATTGTTGGACCATGAAATTTCACCAATTTCAGGTTTCACCATAGCGCAACATTTAATCACTTCAATTTCACTTAGGTACACTTATTGGCTTGAGAAAGGTAATCGGGTACTCTGATGGGCTGCAGAGAGGTACTTGGGTACTCTGATGGGCTAGAGACAGATACTCGGGTAATCTGATGGGCTGTAGATAGGTACTCTGGCACTCTGGGCTGAAGACAGGTACTCGAGTACTCTAGGCTGGAGACAGGTACTCGGGTACTCTGATGGTCTGCAGATAGGTACTTGTGTACTCTGATGGGCTACAGAAAGGTACTCGGGTACTATGATGGGCAGCAGAGTGGTATTTGGGTACTCTGATGGGTTGGAGACAGGTACTCGGGTATTTTGATGGGCTGGAGACAGGTGTTCGGGTACTCTATTGGGCTGCAGATAGGAACTCAGGTATCCTGATGGGCTGAATACAGGTACCCATGTACTCTGATAGGTTGCAGATAGATACTCAGGTACTCTGAACGGCTGGAGACAGCTACTCAGATAATCTGATGGGCTGGTGACAGGTACTCAGGTACTCTGATAACAGCTACTCGGTTACTCTGATGGGATGGTGACAGGTACTTGGGTACTTTGATGACATGTACTTGGGTACTCTGATTGGCTAGAATCAGGTAATCAGGTAAGCTGATGGGCTGCAGAAAGGTATTCAGGCACTCTGGGCTGGAGGCAGGTACTCGGGAACTCTGGGCTGGAGACAGGTACTCTGATGGGCTACAGAGAGGCACTCAGGTACTCTGATGGGCTGATGACAGATACTCGGGTACTCTGATGACAGGTATTCTAATGACAGGTACTCGGGTACTCTGATGACAGGTACTCTGGTACTCTGATGACAGGTTCTCGGGTACTCTGAAGACAGGTACGCGGGTCCTCTGATGACAGGTATTTTGATGACAGGTACTCGGGTACTCCCATGACATGTACTCTGATGGGCTGGTGACAGGTACTTGGGTACTCTGATGACAGGTACTTATTGGGTACTCTGATGACAGGTACTTAGAGTACCTGAGTACCTGTCATCTGAATACTCGAGTACCTGTCATCAGAGTACCCGAGTACCTGTCACCAGCCCATCAGAGTACTCGAGTACCTGTCATCAGAGTACTCAAGTACCTGTCACCAGCCCATCAGAGTACCTGAGTACCTGTAATCAGAGTACCTGATGGGCTGGTTACAGGTACTCAGGTACCTGATGGGCTGGTGACAGGTACTTTGAAGGGCTGGTGACAGGTACTTTGATGGGCTAGTGACAGGTCCTCTTTATTGGGGGGGGGGATCAGTGAGTTTGGTGTGTACTGTAATCAGTAACTAGCTGTTACCACAATCTCCTCCTCACACAGGATTGGTGTGAGGAGGAGAGCCTGGTAACAGATAGTTACTGCAGTTTGTTGACATTCTGTGACCGTCTGTGATTGGACACAGCCGGTCACATGGTAAAGAGCCAATTTCATTGGCTCTTTACCCAGATTGGGGATGGACTGTGTCAGAGTGACACTCTCCATCCCCGATCGCCACTCTGAGTGCTTGCACGAGGACAGTGCATGTGGCTGGCTGTGATTGGACAAAGCCGGTCACATGGTAAAGAGACATTTTTTTTTGGCTCTTTACACTGATCAGGGATGGGCTGTGTCCTGTGGGCCATGCCTCATCCCCGATCCCCACGCTGGATCACATAATAATCTGCGCAGGTCAGCTCTAAGCAAAGACAGTTTGGAGGAATTGGCCTGGAACGGAGCTGTTTTTTTGTTTCAATGTGTCTAGGGAGCAAATTTCAGATAATAACCTATGTAAGGTGGCCGAGTAAATATTCTTCATTTTAGAACCAAGTTGTATGAGGGCGCCTCTGGCAAACGCCTTGTGGGTATTCCACAAAGGGGAAGGGTCTATCTCCAGCGTGTCATTATGTTTGAAGAAATCAAGCAACTGGGATTTAAGTGTCGGGATTAGATAGTAGGGAATTATTGCACCTCCAAATATAGGACCAGGGTTGATCAGGGCCTGCTGTGAGGGACATGTGGACGGCCGCATGGTCGGACCATGTAATAGGAGAGATTAACGTGGCAATGACATTTGGTAGGATTTGTTTATGAACCAAAAACATATCAATCCTGGTATAAGTATTGTGCCTAGGGGAGAAATAGGTGTAGTCACGTTCTTCAACGTGCTGGTAGCGCCACACATCATGTAAGTCCTCGGAGCGGAGAAGATTGGTAAGGGTCGGTAGATTAGATATCCTCCTAGAGGAAGAATCCATGATGTGGTCTGCCACCAGGTTGAAGTCCCCACAAAGAAGTAGTTTCCCAACCCTTAATTTAGCAATCATAGAACACAACCTAGGTAAAAAATACTCAGTTGATGGGTATTCGGTGCATACACATTAACTATAGTATATGAGCAATTGTTAATAGTACAGACAAGAATCAAAAATCTACCGTCTATATCCGTCATCACATGGGAAGAAGCGAAGGATACAGAATCTCTAATGGCAATCATAACACCTCGTTTCTTAACGGGGGCCAAAGCAAGGAAGACATGAGGATAGTTATTATGAGAACAGCGGGGGGTGCGGTCTTTCCGGAAATGAGTCTCTTGAATTGCCAAAATGTCCGCTTTGGCAATGACAGCCTCCTTCCATAGGGAATAATGCTTGGTGGGGTGGTATAAGCCCCTAACATTCAAGGATAAAAAATTGAGCGGCATATGGGCAGGAGAAAAGGAGTGAGGTAGTTACGGACCAAATTAGTAGGGGGTGGAGAAATGGATCCTTGTAAGAGGTGGAGTGTAGAGAGGCAGGTTATAAACAGTACCTTTTCCAGAGCAGTGTAAGGGAGAGGAAGAGTCGTCCACTGGCGTAGTCTGGTAAGACGATGAGGAAATGGGTTCCGTCTATCAAGGAAGAGAGAAGTCCTGTGAAAAAAAAAAAGAATAGGCACAGGGGAGGTGCTTGTAAGAGTCTGTGAGGATACCGGCGTGGTTCTTGCATGGTGGGTGTAGTGAGTTTGGGACACATAGGATGCTCCTGATAAGGAAACCAGTGGGAACAATATAAAACAAAACAAAACAATATCAGTAGAAAACAGACAAAAAAGACCGTCAAAAGGTAAAAAGAAAGTCAGAGAAGACCAAAATAGCAGCAGAAATAGCAGAGCCATTGGGGAGTAGAGTACGGTGGGAGGTACTCATAGTCGACAGCAGGGTCAGGTGAACCCGGATCATCGATGAGAAGTCTTTGAGCTTCTAGAGCTTCTAGAGACAATTTGCCAGTCTGGTTGGACATGGTTGGGCTGAGGAGATGTATAGTCGGGCTGTGAGAAGAGGAGGATCAGGAACGATACCCCATTGATGGAGGAGTCGCATGCCTTTGTCCAGTTTGGAGATGGTGGATGATGTACCTTGGTGTGTCACGCACAGCTTGGCTGGGTAATTCCATTTATAAATTATCTTGTTGTTTCGCAGGGCCTTGGATTGAGATTGCGCCTGAGCTGTAGAGTGTACTGAGAGTAGTCAGGGAGGATCAGCAGTGTAGCCGCCTGTTCTGGAAGATGATCTTTATGACAGAAGGATTCAAGAATCTTCTCTTGCACCTGAAAAAAATGAACTCTCAATAAAACGTCAAGAGGAATTTCTTGCGGGAGGAAGGATGGCTTGCGAATACGGTGGATCCTATCGATGGTTAAATCTGCAGAGGTTAGAGTAGGTAGCACTGTTTTAAATAGGCCCCGCACATAGCGTGGCAGTTGGTTAGATTGTATAGATTCAGGGATGCCCCTTATTTTCAGGTTGTTGCGACACGACCTATCCTCAAGGTCAGCGAGTTTGGCCATTATGCGGTGCAGTTCCTCTTGCTGGGAAGTGTGAGAGTCTACCATATAATTATAAGATGAAGTAAATTCACTCATTTTATTCTCAACAGTATTAACTCTGTCTCCCAGGTTTTGAATCTCCCTCTGGCAGTATGAGATGGAAGACAGTATGTTGGCTTGTATGGAAGTGTGGAGCATTGTCAGCATATCTTTAAGTGTTGTGTCTGACACTGGTTGGCCTGTAGTGTAAAATGTTGAGAATGGATCAGGCGCTGGTGCATTGGCAAGTGAAGTGGGTTGTTCAGTGCTCACCTCCATATCAGGCACCTGACAGGGGGACGGAGGATGCTCCAATCTGGGCTTTAATTTAACCGGACTCTGGGTGGAGGGAGTAGATGTTGTGGAGTTCCCAGAGTGAGGAGAATCGCAGTCCCTTGTCAGCGTATTCATGCTGTGCAACGTGGGTCTGTCTGTGTCCACCCTCTCTCCAACATGCGCAGCCACTGCAAGAGGACCAGCAGCACGGCTGTAAGAAATGTCTCCGCCGCCATCTTTGCGGAGACCAGTGGATGCGGAGGGGAAGAAGTCAGAGAGCTTTTTCACCGGCCTTGTGTTGGATTGTCTCCTGCGCATCTCTGGGTGGAGTGGGTATTCCGCCGTCTGGGTATAGGGTAGCTGGGTCCCAAAAGAAGCCATGGATGGGAGTAGATGTGATTGAGACTGGGCGCATGCTGGAGCTATTGAGTTACGCGGCCATCTTGCTCAGCAGGGCATTTTTTTGGGGTCTTTGGAGGCATGCAAAACATCAGAACTTCTGTATAGGGGTATATATATATATATATATATATACACACACACTTATATGTATTTTACACTTACACATATATAGGTGTGATAGGAGCGTAACCATATTGGTGTTAATTATTTCATTAGCGCAAGTATAGTGTTCTGCTACTTTCACACCTATATATGTGTATGGGTATATATACATAAGTGTGTGTGTATATATACCCCTATACAGAAGTTGAGATGTCATGCCTGCCTCCAAAGAACCCAAAAAAATGCCCAAAAAAAAACCCTGCAATAACACACCTGGGCGGTTTTTTTTTGGCGCAGGCGTTTTTTTGGGCATTTTTTTGGAGGCAGGCAAAACATCTGAACTTCTGTATAGGGGTAAATATATATACACACACACTTATATGTATATATACCTATACACATATATAGGTGTGAAAGTAGCAGAACACTATACTTGCGCTAATGAAATAATTAACACCAATATGGTTACACTCCTATCACACCTATATATGTGTAAGTGTAAAATACATGTAAGTGTGTGTGTATATATACCCTTATACAGAAGTTCAGATGTTTTGCCTGCCTCCAAAGACCCCAAAAAATGCCCAAAAAAACGCCTGCTGCAAAAACACACCTGGGCGTTTTTTTTGGCGCTGGCGTTTTTTTGGGCATTTTTTGGGGGTTCTTTGGAGGCAGGAAAAACATCTGAACTTCTGTATAGGGGTATATATATATATATATATATATATATATATATATATATATATATACACACACACTTATATGTATTTTACACATGCACATATATAGGTGTGATAGGAGCGGAGACATATTGGTGTTAATTATTTCATTAGCGCAAGTATAGTGTTCTGCTACTTTCACACCTATATATGTGCAGGTGTATATATACAGACATGTGTGTGTATATATACCCCAATACACAAGTTTAGATGTCATGCCTGACTCCAAACATGTCCTCCAAAAATCCCTATAAACGCCTGCAGCCAAAAAGCAGGCTGACAGGCGAGAAGCCATATCGCTGCTCTGAAAGTGACCTAAGAGAAACTATGTTTTCTCTATAGCGGTCACCCTGATATGGAAGGGTTTGGTCACCCTGCCATAGCAGTCAGTTTCAGTTCACCCTACACTACATTACGGTCACCCTGGCACTTAACACTTTCCCTACAGAAACTAAATTTTTGCATCTAACTAAAGTGGAAAATAGCACCCTAACTACACTAGATATCCCTTTCCTCACACTAATAAATGCTAAATGACACTTTTGAAGCAAAATTAACAGAACTGCTTCCACTCTCTTCCATGTCCCTGCATTACAATGCTAGGAATTTGGCGGGGGCTATCTTATATACTGGGGGGCGTATTCACTAATGATTGGCCTAGGGACCCCCTAGTCACTCCAATCACATTCCTAGCATTTTCCTGCCCCCTCAATTGGCTTTTACTAATGGTTCTGGTCCAATCACGGGCTTTTAAAGCCCAGTTCCTGTCCCATTGCATTTTGGTCGGTTCTGGTTGCCGAATTCCGAACTTTTTCAGCAAAAAGTTCTAAATTCGGCCAAACCTCGAACAGTCAATGTTCGGGTCGAACCGATGGTTGACCCGAACCGTTGGATCATCCCTACTAGCCTATGGGATAAACTCACGTCTATAAGCCAGAAGGAGTATGATGGTAATGTATGTTTGTTAGAACACACTATAAATAAACACCCCAGAAATTATCACTAGATTTAAATAAAGTCAAAATTGTGGTAATTATGTAATTAAAAAGATTTTCTTACCAAATTAAATGATATCATTAGCTCAATATGAGATACATATAGGTATACCACTGATGTATGTAGGCCACCCCAAAGGTGAAAAATTGGGTCACAGAATATGGATCCAATATCTATTGATGTGTCCTGCTCCACAATCTGACCCATTTATTTGCCGTCATTTCCGGCCCATGATGATGCACTGTACCGGAAGTGACTCTGCTTTCGAGATGACGCACAGATCAGTTCCCAGGGCCATGTTGAGAGCTCATGGTGGCCACTCCACACTGGGGGGCACTCATCTCCATATCAGGAGCTGCTGCTCAGCGTGGGGGCAGCCCTTGGAGTACCCAAGCTCTAATTAAGCCAACTATAGCATCTGCACTATGCAGACTATGCTTGAGGGAAACTTTGGCTTGACTGGGGGCATCTTTCTTGATGTGATACACAAGTTTATACCCATACTTTTGAACTTGCAACTTGGTTGTAGTATGTAATTCAGTTACCTAGGTTCTATGGCATTATTTATACTATCTCTTGTATTTCAAGGCTAACATCTGAAGTGCCAATGGTATTATTGGATCCATATTCTGTGACCCAATTTTTCACCTTTCGGGTGGTCTACATACATCCATCAGTGGTATATCTGATATGTATCTCATACTGATCTCATACTATCATTTGGTAAGAAAATACATTTATTTACATACTTTACACAATTTTGACTTTTTTTAAATCTAGTGATAACTTCAGTGGTGTTTACTTATAGTGTGTACTAACAAGCATGCATTACCATCATACTTCTTCTTGCTTATAGATTCAGGTTGATCCCATTGGATGGCAGGTGTAACTTTATGCGACAGCTCCTACTTCCCTTTTCATGGTTGTGGTGGAAATTTTTCCTAACACTCATCTTTCCTATTGAGATGTTATATATATATACCGTATTTTCTGGTGTATAAGACGACTGGGCGTATAAGACGACCCCCCTATTACATGATCTACCGGTAATACTTATACTTAGGTTACCTGGGAGATATTATACTCGGCGTATAAGACGACCTCCCATTTTTGGGGGATTTTTTTGAGGTTCAAAAGTAGTCTTATACGCCAGAAAATACAGTATATCCCATCTGGGAGAACTTGTCAGAAGTTATCATGCTGAAAACAGAAGAATGAAGCAGCATAAAGACATGGGACTTAGGGATTTGGAGAGAGATAAGTAAATACTACAGCTATATGTGCCCAGGTCAAATTTCATGAATCGGGTTTACATCCACATTAAGTACAGTATTTACACAGGACTAATTACACTCTATGATCACCTTTTCCTGGGGTAAAAAGTGCACTCAGACCTTCTGAGGGTGCATAAGCAGGCATCGGACAGTTAGTACTTTTTCTTTTTTTGACATAGGACTTTTTTATTTTTATATAAGACTGTAGTTTTAAAAATAAATAAAAACAGAAAATTAATCTTTAGAGGTCAGGCGGGGCATTATTTGGTGCATAGCTAGATAAAAAACATTCTGCTTCTCCTGTAGACACAGGCTGATTCAGCTACAACTCCAATAGCATTTCATGATCTCAAGCAAGGAATGAGCAGGCAGAAACCCAGGGAATAATGGTAAGGTTCTTAACTGAGGATGAAGGCTCATGTTTTTGCCAACAGCTCCTGCACATTGTCTGTGGGCTCAGAGTCAAAGGCACATGCAGCCAAGATGGCACCCAGGGTTTTCTCTTCAGAGCACTCAGACTCAGATTTACAGTTCTAGATGAGACCTTCTCAGCGTTCCCCTTCTCTCCAAAAAATCCAACAACCTCTTTCTTCACTCTAGAGCCTGTCACTAGTGATGGATGAACATCTGATGGGACAGTTCGTGAATGAAATCGTGCAAATTTGCTCAAATGTTCGCGAACTGCAGGTTCGCGGCAGGTCCCATTTATTTTAATGGCAGGCGAACATGAAAAACCTGCAGGTCATATTTACAGCCACAAAATACTTACTAGCTGTGCACACATAGTCCCACAACATGGACACTGACATACCAGACGTATTAAGCAAATCTGCGATCGACAAGCATTCTTTTTTTATCTGCAACATTTTGTCAATTCAGGACCGTATGTCGGCCATGGAGGAGAGGTAATGCCAGGCTATGAAGGGGGTGCAGTGGATGATCCTGCTATTGGAAAAGTTGCCATAAATATTTTTTTTTATAAGTTATATAAATCGTTTATACAGTTATAACGTGTATTTTGTTTTTTTGTAATATTGCTCGGTTTTAGTGTAATAGCTCAGCCTAAATCAGCCAGAACTGACAGCAGCCTGTAAATACATATCAAATACATATAGGGTCCATTCACACATCTGTAAAATGGGTCCGCATCTGTTCCACAATTTAGAAGAACGTTTACAGACCCATTGGTTTTCAATTCCAATCTGAGAAATTAGGCATTCACAGGATAAAGAAATAAGCATCGGCCAGTACAGGCCCCAAAAATTATCCGACAGGCGTTCCCCTGACAGCAAAGAACTTTGTATTCTGTGGCTGGAGGTACATTAGGCATTCACAGGATACAGAAGTAAATGTTGGCCATTACAGGCCCCCAAAATTAGACCACAGGCGTTCACCTGAGAGCAAAGAACTTTGTATTCTGTGGCTGGTGGTACATTAGGCATTCACAGGATAAATAAGTGTCGGCCATTATAGGCCTCAAAATTAGCTGACAGGCGTCACCTGACAGCAAAGAACTTTGTATTCTGTGGCTGGAGGTGCATTAGGCATTCACATGATAAATAAGTGTCGGCTATTACAGGCCCCAAAAATTAGCCCACAGGCGTTCACCTGATAGCAGAAAAAGAGGCAATATTGTTGCAGGACACAAATACACTTGTAAAAGTATACTCAGATAACACCCCACTTCAATATGTGGTATTGGGGGGGCCACTGGTCTATCACACCAGTTGTTCAAAAAATTGGCCAGTGAGTTTGGCACTGTGGGTACCAGACTTAACTCAGCAAAAGAGGCAATATTGTTGCAGGACACAAATACACTTATGAAAGTATACTCAGATAACACCCCGCTTCAATCTGTGGCATTGGGGGGGGGGCACAGGTTTATTACAACAGTTCTACAAATAATTGGCCAGTAACTGTTTCACTGTGTTTAGCACAGTTAACACAGCAAGAGAGGCCAAGTTTGCTGGACTAAAATACACTCTTAGAAAATTATACTGTTAAATAACACCCCACTTCAATATGTGGTATTGGGGGGCCACTGGTCTATCACACCAGTTGTTCAAAAAATTGACCAGGGAGTTTGGCACTGTGTGTACCAGACTTAACTCAGCAAAAGAGGCAATATTGTTGCAGGACACAAATACACTAATAACACCAGTTATAATACATTAAAAGTGCTTTTGTCACTGTTTGTAGTATTGCTGCAGCAACGCTCAGTCACCACATCTGTCACAATGCTGCACAGTGTACAATAATACAACTAATCCACTATAATATGCTTTCTACAAAGTATATTATACTGTGGATTACCCCCCCCCCCTATATAGTGCACTGCACAGCAATACCAAAAAAATTGCAGCCCTTTAAATGACTTTTGTGGACATTAACAGAGGGATTTGTGTGACTGCTGCCGATTTCTAACTGCCCATAAATCACAGACTGGATACCTGTCCCTAACCTGAAAAGAGACTGGACCTATACCGAAATACCAGCCCTGAAAAGGACCTGACGGCTGTGTCATGGGTCAAAGTTCTTCTGAATGAAAAAGAAAATGGTGGCATGGACATCTTCGCGAACATCGGCAAAAGTCCGACTTTTCGCAAATTTGCGAACAAGCAAAATTCACCACGAACCGACCGCCGGGCGAACCGCAAGGCCATCTCTAGCCAGAGGTTTATTACACCAGTTCTACAAATAATTGGCCAGTAACTGTTGTCACTGTGTGTAGCAGAGTTAACACAGCAAAAGAGGCAACATTTTTGCAGGACTAAAATACACTCTAATAAAAGTATACTGTTAAATAACACCCCCCTTTAATATGTGGTATTGGGGGGCAACTGGTCTATCACACCAGTTATAATACATTAAAGGTGCTTTTGTCACTGTTTGTAGTATTGCTGCAGCAACGCTCAGTCACCACACCTTTCACAATGCTGCACAGTGCACAATAAAAATCCACTATAATATGCTTTCTATATTACAAAGTATATTATACCGTGGATTACAACCCTATATAGTGCACTGCACACCTATACCAAATAAATAGCAGCCCTTGAAATTACTTTTGTGGACATTAACAGAGCCATTTGTGTCACTGCTGATCTCTGTCCCTGGAGCACACTGGATACATGTCCCTAAACTGAAATACTACACACCTATACCAAATATATAGCAGCCCTTAACATGACTTTTGTGGACATTAACAGAGCGATTTGTGTCACTACCGATCTGTCCCTGATGAACACTGCATACCAGTCCCTAAACTGAAAAGAGGCTGTTGTAGACCTATACCAAATACCAGCCCTTAAAAGGACTTTTGTGGATCTTAACAGAGCGATTTGTGTCACTGCCGATCTCGATCTGTCCCTGATGAACACAGCATACCTGTCCCTAAACTAAAAAGAAAGTGTAGTAGACCTATACCAAATACCAGCCCTCAAAAGGACTTTTGTGGATCTTAACAGAGCTATTTGTGTCTGGCAATCTGTCCCTGATGCGCACAGCCAACCTCTCCCTATGCTGACAAAAAGCAGAATGCGAAATGGCTGCCAGCTCTGGTCTATTTATAATGTAGGGGGCATGTCCATGTGCTAAAATGTTTTAATTGGCTGTCCCGTTCCACCTCACGGCTGTGTCATGGGTCAAAGTTCTCCCCAATGGAAACTAATATGGCCGCTGCAAACAACACCATGTGTTTGCAATGTGTGGCAGGTAGCGAACAAGCAAAATTTGCCGTGAATCGACCACCGGGCGAACCGCAAGGTCATCCCTACCGATTACTGTAGTAATGTCACTGGTCCCCCCAAAAGTGTCAAAAAGGTCAGTTATTGGTCCGATCTGTCCGCCGCAATGTGGCAGTCCCGCTAAAAATTGTAGATTGCCGCCATTACTATTAAAAAGATAAATAAAAATGACATAAATCTTTCCCCTAGTTTGCGCCAACCAATTTAAAATACGCTTATTGCGATTTTTTTTTTTTTTTACTAAAAATATGTAGCTTAATACAAATTGGCCTAAAAGGATGACAATTTTGATTTTTTATTTTTTTTTTTGGGAATGTTATATAGCAGAATGTGAAATATATTGTTTTTTTTTTTTTTTCAGAATTTTCGCTCTTTTTTTGGTTATAGCGCAAAAAATAAAAATCACACAGGTGATAAAATACCACCAAAAGAAAGCTCTGTTTGTAAGAAAAAAATAATAATAATTTTATTTAGGTACAGTGTCGCACGACAGCACAATTGTTCGTTAAAATAACGCAGTGCCAAATCACAAAAAATGGCCTGGTCATTAAGGGGGGAAATCCTTACGGTCCCAAAGTGGTTAACTAATGTTTGTTCTCACAGTCAGATCTGTGACCACTCTTTAACCTAGATGAAACCTCCCTTGAACAACCTCACCTATCCACACCTGTATCCGAGACTCTATCTCCATGGGAACTGTATAAACACGATCACCGTTATATGTAAGTGTTACCCTCATATGCTACACACAGCGATTTTCCATCATCCTACATAATGACAATAACCTTTCTAACTATCAATGCCAAGGGACTCAACCATCCTGCGAAGCACAAATCCCTGTGGCAAGAGGCAACACAAAATAATTGTGACATCCTCTGCGTCTCACAACCAAGCAACACCTACGTGTTCCCATCCTAAATTCCTGCATATCTTCTTAGCCAATGCAGATGCAAAAAAGAGAGAAGTGATGACAACCATAAGAGACACAGTTGCTTTTACACTACACAAAGAGCTGGTAGATATTCAAGGCCCATATCACATCTTGGTGTGTGACATCAATTCTACCACCTACACAGTGGCCAATGTTAATGTGCCTGATGAGCATCAATTCTGTTTCTGTGCTGAATCCTCAAAAAGATCAAACAGGTCCAGCAGGGCTTTTTATTACTGTGTGGGACTTCAATCTACCTCCTGACCCTAGCATCGATTCCACAACACTCTCTAACAGACATCATCATTCTGTACAACCTCTGCTATAATGATGATCTCTATAATGCTTGGATATGTCTCCATGCAAAGGAAAGTGACTACTCCTTCTTTTCCACGAGCCACGAAATCTACACGAGACTTGATCTTTTCCTTACCTTAAGTGATTGTTGCCCAAAATAAAATCCTCGGAGATCAATACTATCACATGGTTGGATCATGCCTCGGTATTGCTGCTGTTAGATGACTCACCTAAGGTCAATTCCACATTTGTTTGGAGATCCAACCAGTGGCTGTTCCAGGCAGATCCCTCCAAGTCTGTGCTTACAAAAGAGTTGCTTGAATTTATTGACTACAACACAAATTCTGTCACTGATCCATTTGTAATGTGGAATGCTCACAAGGCATTTTTGCGGGGCCACCTTATAAAAAAGGGAGCAAGAGCCAAGAGGCAGAGGGAGCAAATTCATTAAATTTCCTCTAAAATCCAAATTTTAGAAGCTCAAATTAAAATGAGCACACCCACACCCCTTTCTGACCAACTAACAAAGCTCAGGCATGACCTTTGTCTAATTTTACTAGACAACTTTGAAAAAGCTTCCAGACAACTTAAAATGTCTTATTATGCCAATGGTAAATGCCAATTTACCATTATAGACCTTTGAAGCCATTATTGCCCTATATTCAACATCTTTGTTGCTTGGAGCCTGATTCTAAACTCTGTGAGGAGTTTCTCCCATTTTCGGGTTTTAAAGGAACCTTCCAAGGGGATGCACCAAGCTGTTCGCTTGGACCATTTGTGTCACTCTTTAAGGGGTCTCATGGCCTGAGCCCCAAACCCAGACCTCATGTACTGCAAAGCTGTTTGGCAGGGGGGAGGCTACATTTTCCCTCCCTAACATAGATGGCCCATTGCCCATGACGACTTGAATCGGCTTTTAATACAGTGGCCCTGCGTCCAGGAGCACCCTTGCACCAACCTTTTAGAAGCAGTACCGCCCGGTGACTATTCTCACAGTACTGGCTTGCTTCCGGACTCCGATTATTTTACACGACCACACGACAGTCAGCTAGAAACTACAACCTGGTGGTATGTTTACAGCTATACATTATCTTAGTGACCACACACCTAACTCTGAATATATGGGTGGGTTTAGAACCTACTCCTTTATGTTGTATGTTAAAACAGATGTGTCGCAATCTCCCATTTCACTCAGTTCGGCCTAAAGTAAACACGTTTGTTTTACCCTACTCTGTGTTGCCAAAACACCCAGAGAGTACCATGAAATCATCCCCTATACAAAACTTTGTGACTTCTGTCTATTCCTAGATGTAACAACAACTATTGGGATACCGGTTACAATCTACCCTCAGAATGTACAATGTCTCTACCCAAAACCCAAATTTCAGCACAAAAAGTATTATCTCAACAAAATAGCCGCAAATCATCACAAAACTAGAATGATTCTATCCAAAAACTGAATCCAGTGCAAAAACGGATTTGTTACACTCAACACTGAATTCCTATGCCAAAAACAAATAGGTTACACAAAAATAAATAAAACGCTATACAAAAATAATCATAACTACACCCGACAAACAATAATTAAACACAAAAACAGATAGGTTTCACTAAACACTGAAATTCAATTAAAAATTAATTGGTTCTACGAAAACTGGATTTCCTGCCAAAAACCAATATTATTTTCAACCCAGAAATGGGACAATTTCCACTCAGGGATGAATCTCAATCTAACAATAGAATAGTTCCCCCAGTATACTACTATACCACCAAAATCTACACGGACCGATATTCTATTATTAGGAAACTAAAATTGCTCCATACAAAACCCACTTTACAGTAAATCACTGACAAAAACTTTTAACATATACTGCAGCCCCGTACAAAAAAAACCCTTTAGGCTATATTGACTGGGAACCTACAGAGGACAACATTATAGTTTTTTTTTCCCCCATCAATATACCCACCCCAAATTACAAATATTAAAAACACAAAATAAACTCCGTAGTTATACAAAAAAAAAACAAAGAAGGTTATTTTGCTGAGTGGAGTTTACCTTACACAGCGGAATTAATCCCATTGTGCTAAAAAGCACAGTTCTCAGCTCTTTTGTCTAAGGTAATGGAGAGCGCTCAGCAGTACCCAGTAATACAGACACACAGGCTGTTATCACATTGGATGCTCAATAGAATGTCCTGTCTAAATCATTGAGCTCCGTGATCCCCTCCCAAGATTACCAAATTCTGGTCCTTTATCTTTAATCTTATTGAACAAGTTCTAGGAATCAGCCTAGTTCGACACTGGAAAGATAAAACAATCCCTGACTTGAAAGAAACCCTACAAATAATAAAAACACGCACTGTACATATGAAATGCTTTACACATATAGAACAGGAAACCATCTGAAGGTTGTTAAGAATTGGCTTCCCTGGCCGAAGTTGTATTCAAAGCCTTCCAACCCTTAACCTAATTGGTTTATTTAAATCAGATATCTGACTGTGTTTATACGTGTAATTGTGATTACTAATGTTAGTCAACTATTTTTCTACAGTCTATTTTTTTGTTTTGTTTTGTACATGGAATAATGGTCTAAATCGTTATTATAGTATTGCCCCCATCAATGTCTACTTAAAGCGGAGTTCCAGCCTCACACACTCACCTGTCCAACAGTCCAGGGGTGCGGCCGCCCAAAGCCTCGCTCTTCTCCCTCTCTGTGGCGATACTGATACTGATGATGGATGTCAGCAAAATGACCTTGATAAATCCTCGCTGTATACACTAAATCAGACCTCCTTTCCACAGACTCCACTCAGCATTATGGTCACATGCAAGGTAAAATGACTACAATAGGGAAGTACTATAAAACTCAGCTTTATTAAAAAAGAGAATTGCACTCACATATGTAGGGAAAAATAAAGCTTCCATATAGTAATATACAGCGGTACGGCAGGAATCCTCACACGTGTAGCCTCCTGGGTTGACTCCAAGCCAACCCCCGATACTTCCGGGTGGGTCCTCTACATTACCGCGTGATGTCGGATGCGTCGTCTGGTCACGCCCCGACGCGTTTCGTCATTTCCGACTTCAACTGGGGGCGTGACCAGACGTCGCCATCCACCATCTATATACCTCCGCTGGAACGCACCGCGACCAATCGGCATAGCGGTGAGCCGGCCGGAAGAGAACCAGCGCTTCCGAGAGCGGAAGTAACCAGACACATCTAGATTGCATATATCCTCTGTGTGAACACAAAGGCCGTGACACTGTTAAGAACTTTTAACAGCGCCGGAAGTACCCAGCCTGACAAGCAGCGGGCACACAGATGCTCAAGTGGAAATACAACTCAATAATAGTAATTACCATACTTAGAGCGTTATTCTAAGGGTCTCCCCTATGCCGATATTAGGTCTGCAGGACATTACCAACCGCATACATAATAACATAATATCAGCAGTTAAGCACATACCACATGACATCAGAAATCATGAAAAACATCTAAAATCAATAGGACAATGTATGTATACATGGAATAAATAGGACACACATGTAAAAAATACTACAAAATCACCACCATACAAATTGTAGTGGAGTTATAATAAAATTGCATGAAAAATAATAGTAAAATGATGATACTACAAATAATCAACAAATAATCAACAACCCGATGGTAAAGTGGTTCTCCCAGAAATATAGAGTAACCCCAAAACGAAGCAAAATGAATAAATCATGAATCACTAATATAGCAATTCAGATCCAATTCTATATTCAACCCCGTCGGGGCGAGGGCCTGGGTGAGGAAAATCCACTTAGTCTCACGCTTGGATAATTCTCTCACCCAATTGGCACCCTGCCACGACGGGGTCACACGCTCTATGCCCCAAAAATGGAGACTCCTGGGGTCCCACTGATGGAATTTACGGAAGTGTGCGGACACGTTGTGTTCTCTCAAACCTTTCAAAATGTTGGTGATATGTTCACCTATTCTCACCTTTAAGGCCCTCTTAGTGCGACCTATATATACTAAATTGCAGGGACACATCAATCCATAGACCACATGTGTGGTATCACATGTGATCAAACTTTTTATTTTAAAAGTTTTATCAATAGCCGGAACTGTGAAGGATTCTCTTCTCCTGAAATTGGTCGGTGTAAAGGAACAAGCCCTACATCTACCACAGGTGGAGGAACCCCTCATGTCCTGGAAGAAAGAGACATTTGGGGGATCTAATACCTTTTTGACGATCTGATCTCCAAAGTTCGGGGCGCGTCGGTAAATAAATGACGGTTTGGCTGGAAGAACTGGACCCAGTGTTCTGTCCATTTGTAAAATGGGCCAATGCTGTCTGAAGATCTCCTCTAACTTTTTATAGTCGTTGGAGAAATCCGACAGAAAGCTCCATTGTTTGGGATCGTCATTGCTGTGAACAGATTTTGCTGAAGGCCTTAGAGGTCTGGGAGCATTCTTGATTTTAATAATCTCCCTATCCAGACACGATTCGTCATATCCCTTAGCAACGAATCTGTCCTTCAAGACCTCTGCTTGTTCCATATAGTCAGTAACAGAGGTACAGTTACGCCTAACACGAACAAATTGGCCTCTAGGAATATTCCTGAGCCAGTTAGGGTGGTGTCCGCTCTGGATCGCCAAGTAACTGTTCCTATCTGTGGTCTTGAAAAAAACTTTAGTAGTGAGTCTCTCACCCTCTCTCCTGATTACAACATCTAAAAAGTTAATTTCCTTGAGACTATGATGGAAATCTAACTTAATATTATTCCGATTGGAATTAAGATGTTCCATAAAACCAATCAGGCCTTCTTCCGATCCCTGCCAGATGAAGACAATATCATCTATGAAGGGCCTATATAGTATTAGCTCCTGCCGATCTTGATTGAAAACAAACTTGTCCTCCCACTCCGACATGAACAAGTTTGCCAGGCTAGGAGCAAACTTAGCGCTCATGGCAACACCTGTTTTTTGGCTGAAGAAATCACCCTGATGCCAAAAATAGTTATGTCTCAGGCAGAAATCTAGGGCCCTGCCAATGAACACTTTCTGTTCCCTTTGGCAGAGTGCCCAATTTAGGGATAGCAAGGCATCCTCGTGCTGGATGATGGTGTACAGGGACGACACGTCGGCCGTGACAAGAAAGACCGGCAAGCCATCCCCCAGCACAACACCATCCAGCACGAGGAGAAGGTCAGCAGTGTCTTTCAAAAAAGCCTTGGTCTTAACCACACTCTTTTGTAAAAACTGGTCCAAGTACTGGCCCAAACGTGCACTCACTGATCCAATCCCATTGACAATTGGGCGTGGAGGAGGGTTGGTTGCGTCCTTGTGGACTTTTGGTAGTGTATACAGGATAGGGATGCGACATGCACTTGGTATTAAATAATTGCGTTCCTTTTTAGTTAGAACACCATCCCTAAACCCTGTATCTACCAAACATTTTAAATCTGTCACAAAATTATTCATGGGATCTCGAGACTAGTCTAGTATATGTAGAGGTGTCACTTAGCATGGTTTTAATTTGGTCATAAAAGCATTAACATACAAATCCAACCGTACTGATATGCAAATAGTTCTGCAGCACCAAACGTGTATCACAAAAAGCTAAAATGGGAAAATATAATAGGAAATATTCATAAAACAAAAAAATATATATATAACTCTTCAGTGTAAAAAAAAAAAAAAGTGCTTTTCTTAATACATATGTGCATATGAATAGTCCTTCCACAGAAATTCCATCCACATGAATCTAAAAGACTTCCAGTCTTGTGCCTGAATTCAAGAGAGTCGGGATGAGTGCTACCTTGTCATTCAGGAGAAAAACTCTATTTTAGTAGAATACAATGTCTTCATCATTCTGCAGTGGAAATAGTTTCTTTGAGCCAGCTTAGCCTAACAAACTATTAAATAATGTTTAATTTTAAAATTAAACCTGGAATTCAATTTTAAGTTTCTCGTTATTATCTTAAACAGCACAAGCTCTAGATCAAAGTAAGCTTTTTGGAATTTACCAATTAGAAAAGGCACTATCATCCTGCCCACTGCACTTTCTGCCATCCTTTTGGCAAGGTAGGCATAAAGGAATTGTAAAGTCAGGAAGGTTTTTTATCTTAATGCATTTTATGCATTAGGATAAAAAGCCTTCTGTGTGTAGCAGCCCCCCAGCACCCCTAATACTTTCCTGTGCCTCCTCTCTGTCCAGCGATGTTCCCGAGTCCCTCGGCTGTCCTTGGACTCTCCTTCCTGATTGGTTGAGATAAAGCCATGGCACCATTGGCTCCCGCAGCTGTCAATAAATGTCAGTGAGCCAATCAGGAGAGGTACGGGGTAGGGCCGAGCGGCAGGCCGAGTGCCCCCATAGCAAGCAGATTGCACTTAATAGGAAGGAAGAGCCAGGGGAGCAGAAGAGGGATCCGAGAAGAGGAGGATCCGAACTGCTCTGTGTAAAATTAATTGCACAGAGGGGGTAAGTATAACAATAATAAAATAAAATAAAAAAAAAAAAAAAAAATGAGACTTTACAATCACCTTAAACATTTTATGCTACTGTCATGAGACTCTGATATTTAGATGCAAGAGGGAGGCACAGGTGATCATCCTGAAGTGATCCCAAAATCTGGGCTGGAGTTTTTTTGTCTTACTCCCTGACATAAGACAGGAAGCAAGGGCAAATATATCTTCCTTCAAAAATTGTCCCCCTCACAACATCACAGTATTTACAACAAATATCTTTGAAATTGGGGGATATCGAATATCTGGAATTTTCTTATGCTTTGGAGGTGCTAGAGACACTTTCTAAAAATAAGGCACTTGGCAAGGCATGGTCCCCCGTCAGCCAATTATGTCTAAATCGCTGGCAACAAAAGTGAGTATACCCCTAAGTTAAAATGTCCAAATTGGGCCAAAAGTGTCAATATTTTGTGTGGCCACCATTATTTTCCAGCACTGCCTTAACTCTCTTGGGCATTGAGTTCACCAGAGCATCACAGGTTGCCACTGGAGTCCTCTTCCACCCCTCTTCTATGAAGACATCATGGAGCTCGTGGATGTAAGAGACCTTCAATTTGAGGATGCCCCACAGATGCTCAATAGGGTTTAGGTCTGGACAAATGCTTGGCAAATCCATCACCTTTACCCTCAGCTTCTTTAGCAAGGCAGTGGTAGTCTTGGAGGTGTGTGTGGGGTCGTTATCATGTTGGAATACTGCCCTGCGGCCCAGTCTCTGAAGGGAAAGTATCATGCTCTGCTTCAGTATGTCACAGTACATGTTGGCATTCATGGTTCCTTCGATGAACTGTAGCTCCCCAGTGCCGGCAGCACTCATTCAGCCCAAGACCATGACACTCCCACCACCATGCTTGACTGTAGGCAAGGCACACTTGTCTTTGTACTACTCACCTGGTTGCCACCACACAGGCTTGATACCATCTGAACCAAATAAGTTTATCTTGGTCTCATCAGACCACAGGACATGGTTCCATTAATCCATGTCCTTAGTCTGCTTGTCTTCAGCAAACTGTTTGTGGGCTTTCTTGTGCATCTTCTTTAGAAGAGGCTTCCTTCTTTAATGACAGCCATGCAGAACAATTTTATGCAGTGTGCGTATGGTCTGAGCCCTGACAGGTTGTCCCCCCCACCCTTTTAACCTTTTCAGCAATGCTGGCAGCACTCATACGTCTATCTTCCAAAGACAACCTCTGCATATGATGCTGAGCACCTGCACTCAACTTCTTTGGTTGACCATGGTAAGGCCTGTTCTGAGTGGAACCTGTCCTGTTAAACCACTGTATGGTCTTGGCCAACATGCTGCAGATAATGTTCAGGGTCTTGGTGATCTTCTTATAGGCTAGGCCATCTTTATGTAGAGCAGCAATTTTTTTTCCTATCCTCAGAGAGTTCTTTGCCATGAGGTGCCCTGTTGAACTTCCAGTGACTAGTATGAGAGAGTGAGAGTAATAATATCAAATTTAATACACCTTCTTCTCGTTCACACCTGAAACCTTGTAACCCTAACGAGTCACATGACAATGGGGAGGGAAAATGGCGAGTTATTTTGACGGAACAGCAAATTTACACTGTTATACAAGCTGTACACTCACTACTTTACATTGTAGCAACGTGTAATTTCTTCAGTGTTGTCACATGAAAAGATATATTAAAATATTTACAAAAATGTGAGGGGTGTACTCACTTTTGTAAGATACTGTATCAAATTATTAGCTAAAATGTTAGCAAACTAGTTGGTTACAGAAATACATAAACTCGTGAATGCTAATCAAACTGAATGTATGCCCAATAAGTCTACAGCCCCTAATATTTGGCAACATTTTTAAATTTTAAAAAATACCCTTGGATAATTTGCGAGAAAAATACTTATTGGCTTCAGATGAGACTAAAGCTTTTGATTGTTTTAAATGGCCCTATTTGTGGGATTGGATTTTGTCATACATGTTTTAAAATGGTTAAAATTCTTTATCAAGATCTCTGTATAAGAATAGGGAGAATTGATTGCTTATCTTCTTGATTTAACTGCTTGCCGACCGCCGCAAGTAGATTTACTGCGGCGGTCAGCCCCTGCCAGGCAGAGTGACGTTAATTAACGTCACTAGCCTGGGAGGGTCTGGGGAGCGAGCGCGCGCCCGCGGAGGTGCGCTCCCGCTCCCGCGCGGTCACGCACCCCCCCGCGCGTGTGACCAGCGGACCCGATGTCCGCCGGCCACTCGGCGATCGTCAGGGGAAGAGGGAGAATGTCAGGCAGCTTGTGTAAACAAGCTGCCTGTCATTCTCCTCGCTGTAAAGACACTGATTACAAGGATCTAGTATGTAGATCCATTGATCAGTGTCCTTACAGCTAGAGCCACAGCCAATCACAGTAAGAATCACGCCCCTAGGGACACACACAGCCCCTCCCTCCCAAATAAAGTTAACCCCTTCACTGCCCGTGTATTTTTACAGTAACAGTGCATATGTATAGCACTGATTACTGTAGAAATGTCACTGGTAACCCCAAAAGTGTCAAAAATGTCAGTCAAGGGTCCGATCTGTCCGCCGCAATGTCGCAGTACCGCAAAAAAAATCGCAGATCGCCGCCATTACGCGTTAAAAAAAAAAAACAACAAAAATGACAAAAATCTTTCCCTTTGTTAGTAAACGCGATAACTTTTGCGCAAACCAATCAAAATACGCTTTTTGCGATTTTTTTTACCAAACATAGGTAGGATAAAACAAATTGGCCAAAAATGTTAAAAAATTTTGATTTTTACATTTTTTTTTGGGGAATTTCATATAAAAAAATGTGAAAAATATTGCTATTTTTGCAAAATTGTCGCTCTTTTTTTGTTTATAGCGCGTGATCAAAAAATCGCACAGGTGATCAAATACCACCAAAAGAAAGCTCTGTTTGTGGGAAAAAAAGGACGCCAAATTCGTTTAGGTACAGCGTCGCACAACCGCGCAATTGTCCGTTAAAGTCACGCAGTGCCGAATCGCAAAATACCCCCTGGTCTTTTAGCAGGAAAATCCTCCGGGGCTTAAGTGGTTAAATAACAGCAGCATGCCCAATAGGAGTGCTCCTTGTCCCCTTTATTTTTCCTCCTGTTTTGAATTGTATTGTAACTGCATTGTCTTTCCTCACATTGTAAAGCGCTGCGCAAACTGTTGGCGCTATATTAATCCTGTATAATAATAATATTATAATTTGAGATATTTTCTGGCTATTATTCTATTTCAGCGAGGACCTTTAAAGGAGAGGAAAGCATTGTATGTGGATGGTATTAACTTGGTTCTTGGTAATACTGATCGTTACAATTGGTTATGAATAGTTAGAATTGTTTATGAGTATTATTTTCATGTTTGTTTTTATTGTGGTTGCTTATATATTGGACTAAATCTATATTGCTAACTGTTAATGACTTGAATAGTTTAAGGGCAGAAGGGAAAGGAGAAATAAGAGGAAGTGATAACATTATTGAGGGTTTTAAGTGAGGGAAAGAAAATCAAAGCAGAGAGAAAAGAGTATAAAAACAGTAAAGGGTGCAAAATATGAAGAAAAGGGTAGCAGAGAAGAGGGCAAAAGGTGTACCATTCAGATTGGATCCACCAACCCAAACTGTTGGGAATATTCAATAAGGATACTTTTGTACTTAGGTGAAAAATGAAACTCTACCAAATGAAACCACACCTTTCAGAATCTTTCTTTTTAGTGTCTAAGTGAATAAGTGAGGTCCTCTTTTCTCTTCTATGTCATTTAGCACCATGACCCATTGACCTACTTGGTGGGGAAGGTGGAGGGTTGGAATTCTTCCATTTTGCCAGCAGTATGTATAAAATTGATCAGCAGGGAGAGTTTGCATTGTTTTCTGAAGAAGGTATCAAGATGAAAGAGAAAAGATTTAGAATTATCACCTAAGAACATCCCTGTGAGTCTATGTATCAATTTGCATACCTCCCAACAGAAAAGGCTGTATTGGTGAGAAAGACCAAAATATGTGATATTTGGCACTTTCTGATTATATACATCTGTAGCACCCTCCTAGGTAGGTGCTAGAGAGTGAGTATAGTTTTTGCTCTGTCTGCCTATCAGAGGAGCAGCAGGCAAATTCTATATTGCTTTCTGCTTAACAGAGAGCAGGATCTGTGAGTTAGGTCTGCTCATGGTGCTCTGTGTGTGACACATCTGGTCTAAGGTAGTGTTTCACACTGGTCCAATAGGGAGGCATATTGGACAGTGGAGAAAACCTGACCAATTGGTACACAGGCTTTGATACAGCCCCAGTGATTGGCTCAGACTGCTGTTTCAGTGCATTGGGGGGTGTAATATAAAAGCCAGGAGCACATGTGCTCGGGGTCTTTGGCTGGTGAGCAGAGTCCCATAAGAAGGGTGGCGGCTGCCTCCTCTTCTGCAGCAGCCTGGTGAGCCAGAAGGAAGGAGATGAACCCAGAGGTCCAGGAGCGCTGACTAGATGGGTTGAGACACTGGAGAACCTGGAAAAACAGTATCGTGAGTACAGGGTATCGTGTCTAAGGGCCTGACCAGGAAGGGAGCCACCCTGGAGTAGAGTAGTCAGAGGACATGTGTCAGCTGGTGGAGTGAAAAGGGGTGCTAGGCGAGTACCCTGAAGATAGTGTGCAACCAAGTCTTTTTTTCAGAGACTCAGGGCCTGATTCATAGTACGGAGAATTGGCGTTTCGGCTGGATTTTGCGAACCGGTGAATTTTTAAGTCTGAAATTGGTATTCAAAGAACGGCGGGCGGAAAATAAAGCCAACTGTGAGATTCATTAAGATCAACTAATGTCAGGACTGGACTTAAAAACAGTCCAGCTAAAAGGTGGACTAATTTTTTCAAAATCACAAAATATGGCAGGAAAAAAATAAAAAATGTGTGGGAAAGATGTGTTATATGATTTTGAGATAAACTGCTTTTAAACTGTGTGAAAATGTTAAGTAGAAAAAAAGATATTAATAAAAGTGTAAATTGCAAAAATAGCTCCAGAGTCAATTTCTGGCAGATAGCTCATGTGAGCATGCTCCAAACCAAAAACTAGGCTGAAAATAACGTTTTTGAAAACGTTAGTGGGAGTTTTATTGAATTTGCGGCAAATACCGCCGCAAATTCGCGGTAAAACGGCGCTATTCCGGCGCTAATAAATTTTTTTTTTTTTTTTTTTTTTTTTTAATTTTTTTATTTATTTTTTTTTTTTTTTTGCACATATCTATGTATGTCTATATATATATATGAATCACAAAAATAAATATATATATATATATATAGATATATATGTGTGTGTGTGTGTATGTGTATATATATATATATATATATAGATACCCAAAAAATAATTATATGTGTATGTATATATATATATATATATATATATATGTTTTTTATTTATTGATTTGCCTATGTGTATGTATGTGTATATATATATATATATATATATATATATATATATATATATATATATGAAAAGGAACACTAACACGGCTCCTCCCCGAAAATTAAACATTGTATATGTGTGAAATTAATATATTTTTGGGTTGGTTAGATATAGAAAGTAACAATAATATATGTTTTTTTGCATATGTATATATATATATATATATATATATATATATATATATATATATATATGCAAAAAACAATATATTATTGTTACTTCCTATATCTAACCAACCCCAAATATATATTAATTTCACACATATACAATGTTTCATTTGTGGGGAGAAGCCGTATTAGTGTTGCTTGTCATATATAACAACATACAGTTGTAGGTAGTTCAGGGATTCGAACACCCAAATACACTGTTGCAAGGCAGCGGTGCTAACCACTTAACTACCTAAAGCTAATGACATTTTTTTCAAAGCATGTGTGATTTGTACTTTAAAAAAAAAATAATGATATATATATATATATATATTCTATTTAGACCCAATTCAAGCTCAAATAATTTTTATTTATTAAAATTTTTTGATGGACTAATTTAATCAAACTATATTAATTTTTAGAGCCCATTCACATTAGCGCGACTTGTCAGGCGACTTGTCAGCCTGACAAGTCGCGGTATGTCGCGGTCCATTGAGTAGTACAGGACCCGTTCTAATAGGAGCGACACAAGTCACTCCGATTTAGAAAAAGGGTCCTGTACTACTTTGGGGCGACCTCGGAGCGACTTGCATAGACTTCCAGTATGTGAAGTCTCTGCAAGTCGCGGTGCACAGCGGTGCACGCGACTTCACAGGTCACCCCCCGAAGTCGTGTCGCCTCAATGTGAATGGGCTCTTAAGGTGCCAGTGCATGTATGCTTGGTATAAAGATAACAAGAAACAAAAAAAAAAAAAACCTCAGAGACCACAATTCCCAAATAATTAACCTAGTTTAGTAAAACTGTATATAATCAACAAATTTTTAAAAATAATCCTGCATGCTGGAAATTATATATAGGTGTTTAAAACATTTATTTCTGTGAAAAATTAGTATTTTAAACTTAAATTGATAGGCTAAGAAACTATCAGTGGCATATATTATGAAATAAATGTAACAAAGTGATTATATTTGTGT
The DNA here is from genome assembly GCF_965119305.1 of Pelophylax lessonae. Classification (NCBI taxonomy): domain Eukaryota; kingdom Metazoa; phylum Chordata; class Amphibia; order Anura; family Ranidae; genus Pelophylax; species Pelophylax lessonae. Next base: position 500,865,979 of record NC_138769.1, on the reverse strand, counting down.
AAATTGTGTTTTGCAAAAATGTTGCAAATATGTATTGAGCTTGAGCTTGATTAAATAAACTGACCAAAATATCCAAGTGGTTAGCACAGCTGCCTTGCAATAATGTATTTGGGTGTTCAAATCCCTGAACTACCTACAACTGTCTGTTGTTATATATGACAAGCAACGCCCCAAAAATAAAACATTGTATATGTGTGAAATTATTATATTTGTTGAGTGGGGGGCCATATTAGTGTTGCTTCCTATATAGAGCCACATTACACTCTGAAAAATAGCAGTGTTTGAGCTTGCAAATCTGAGAATTTGCAAATTGATTGAACATATGCAGTGCAACCCCAGAACTCAGAATTCAACAACCCAAAAAAAGATATGTAGATATATATATAAAAAAATTACTACATCAAGTCAACACACATAGGAAATGCTTTCAGTAATCTCAGAATGAGCACAAAGTGGCTTTTTCATTTAGACTAATGGGCCATACACACTATAAGATTTTCTGAAGATTTTTTCCTTTAGATTTACCAAAACCAGATAATATGAGGTCAAACCTAAACACTTTCAATTTGTATGCAATCTGGCAGGCCCTTGCACTACATAGAAAAGGTAAATCTGAAGGAAAAAGTCTTCAGAAAACCTTATAGTGTGTATGGCCATACATGATCCAATTTTCTTACAATTTTCTGTCCAATTTTCTTGAAATTTACCTTC